>NC_070600.1:2930000-3230000 GCF_027409825.1 Scomber japonicus | reverse complement strand
TTAGACCTGCTCTATGTGTAAAGTGCCTTGAGATGACTTTGTTGTGATTTGGCGCTATATAAGTAAAGTTTGATTGATTGATAACAATTGATTGATTTAGGTTTCTTGTTAACTGAACTTTTTACCAATGAATAAAAACTATTCATCCTCACTTTACTTTTAATGCCCTTTGCACAGTACTGTGTATCATAGTGAAGTCATTCCTAAGTTTAACAGTGCACCATTTGAACATGGAGTTACTAAATGTAAGGAGATCTTTGAGGAGCAGCAGTGAGCTACTGAGGAGCTACCGTTTGAACTCAGCAGCAAGGTGCTGGGCCAAGGCCTGTGTGAAGCTCTCTCCTCCAAAGCTGTGGTCAGTGTGGGTGTTGAGAACCCGGAACATTCCTCCATTGACCTGCAGCACTGTCACACTCAGAGATGTCCCACCCAGTTTATACACCAGGACATGGCTGTCAACACATACATAAGCATGATTAATAGATGTCAACATCAGTCAATTAAAAAAAAGGTGGAAATAATATAAATAAGTATACCAAAAACACAAAATCATACAGCTAATCATATGATGGGATGATAGTAGGGCACATCACACTCTTTACGGCATTTTTCATGTGGTTTACATTGTTAAATTACTCTTCTTTGTAAAGAGTTGTTTTAAAAAAGCTTAATAAGAGACCTTCTTTATGGCAATGATGTGGGATTTCTGTATGAAAGAGCCTTGTGGTTCACAGTGTTTATGCTGCACACAGAGAGAGAGTCAACCAGGCAAAGAACTCAAGGTGAGTATAATAAAAGCTATCACAGTACATCAACAATAAGAGGAATTTTATTTAATCTGGTCTCATGCAAGAACATTTTCACATTTTTATCCTTAAACTCTGTCTTTTGTTCTGTGAGGTCTGGCACTTCACTAACAATATTTGTAAATCATATTTCAGCCTGCTGAATGTCACCTATTTCAGAGTAGGTGCTCGGTCATGAAATCCTATCATTAGCATAAAAAATGCCAATAAAATTAATGGTAAAGATTATTACATTGACACAGTGTGACAGAAGTAAAAAAGGAACGCTTTTACATAAATTTACATGCTAACAAACTTTCTAAAGCAAAGCACTCCATGACTAATATTAGTCGCGCCCACGTTACTGTCACAGACATATTAGAGAGAATATTATAGCCTACATGTGATGTTAACATTGTCAGCTGCAACACAACATAATACTGGAGAGAGACCTGCAGAGACACAGAGGCAGCTTACAGAATGAGTAGATTTCCTAGCAACTACTGCAATGTAGAAGTTGCTGCACCATGATGATGATTACGTGGTGAACAGGATTTTGGTTAAAGGGTTTTTCTCCTTATCTTTTTGTGACTCTTTAAAACAGTTCTAGACCACTTGTAAATCCCATTCGTATAGAAATTTTAAGTACAACAAAAATGATGAATACTTATTTTTACACCTTGATATGTTCCCTTTAATGAGATGAGTGAGAATGAGCTGAGTAAAAGCACATCTATCCCTCAATTATATCAGGACACGTTGCTCTTCATTTTCTGCATGCAGCATCATTGTTAAAGGTTCTGATGAGGATTGGTGCTGTACCTCTTTCCAGAAGAACAGTCCTGTCCAATGTTATAGGCCAATAGAGCAGCAGCAGGCTCATGGATCAGCCTCAGGACATGGAACCCTGCAGCTTCAGCTGCTGCCCTGCATAAAAAAGCAGAGGTAGACTTAATTAAAAGGTGTAACTGGATAGATTTCCTTGTCTCACAAGAAAATAGTAATTGTAGTAATAGTAAGTAGTGTACCTCAGAGCACGCTTCTGAGCATTTGCAAACTCAAAAGGGACGGTGATGACAGCATCAGTGACATCAGATCCCAGAGCAGACTGAGCAGTTTCTGTGAAAACAAGAATGATCACTCAACTTACTGTTTACTTATGCAGTATGAATCAGTATGTGTGTTTTTGACAGACTACCTTTCATTTTGTTGAAGATGAGTTTTGCAACATCCTCTGGAGCAACATATTCTGGTTGTTCTCCTGCTGTAATCTCATAATAGATCTTCTCTCCTCTGTTTACCACCTGAACATAGCACTCACTGCTCAGATATAGGATTCATTGTTTTTACCAGTAGAGATGGTTGCTTTAGGTTCAGACAAAACTTGTAAGTCATCAAGAAAACTCTACAATTATATCAACAGCATGAGAAAAACTAATGTAAATGAAGGAAAACAAAGGGCAGATTTTGAATGTTAAAAGAAATACAGACAACAAAGTTTTGGATTTGTTAACAAAAGAAATTCACCTGACACTTGGTCTCTGTTTTGTGAGTTTGTGTCTCTGGATCACCAAAGCTGCCCATTAAAAAAAACAGAAACAGAAAATATGAGTCCCTCTGAATAGCTCATTTTGTTTTGTTTTTTTGTTGCTATACCGAAATTGTACCGAACCATGACCCAAAAAACCGAGGTGCACACCAAACCTTGAATCTTGTGTGCCATTACTCTCCTACAACAAAGTAGTACTCCCCAATTTCATCAGGTGCATTATTATCTTATTTTGTTTGTGAACACTATTTGCTCCATACTGACAAATTACTTTGTTTTGTAATATTCAACAAGTGGGCTAAGATAACAAGAAAAATGGTTTTAAAATATGCAAGTAAGACAGTATGAAATATGTCACCTTCTTCCCAGCACTTGTTTCACTTTGACAACTGTGTTGGCAGCATTGCGAACCCGTCCTTGCTTTGCTGCAATACCTACAATCTGCAGAAGATAAAAATCAGTCAATAGCAGACTGGCAATAAACAGATATACACACAGCTCTGTAAAAGAGCTGTGTGTTTATGCTCTACACACAGAGCAGAGCAGAAGACAGTGAACATGGTGAAGTGCTTAAGTTGACAACAACTACACTCATTATTATTAAACAACTAGAGTAATTTATTAATACTATCTGTTTAAAAGAACAACACACCTCCAAAAACAACCAAATAGAGATCTAAGACATTGTCATTTTTAACAAGCTGTTTAATATTTAATTAATGAGCTAGTCAGCTGACTGATGTTGCAGAAGTTTGGTGGCTTGTTCAACAAGCTAAGGTGTATGACAAGATGCGTGTTCATGTGCTTAAGTTAAATAAAAAGGAGACATTTGTAGTCTATGGTTGTTATGTTGATGGCTGTTTTCAGGTTCCATATGATTGTCGACTCTTCCTAAGATAGAAACTATCTTACCACTGTACTCAACATTTGATTTACTGAATTGAAATAAGAATACGTACACAACATGAGCAGATCATGGGGCAAAATAACACAAAACTAAGGGGAATTTATAATGACTATTTATTATATAGTCATTATTTTCAAATATAAATGTTTTCTCCTTTGATTTTTTCCCCCTGAAATAAGAAAACAAGTATTTGTTCCACATTTTTTCCATTCTTTGGTATGTGTGCTTCACACCGTTCTTTCTATACTGATGAAACCCTATAAAATTAAAGCTTAGACTTTCCACTTTAATCTACTATCCACTATTTCATTTCAAATTGAATATATTGAGGCAAAGAGCCTCAAGAAAATCTGAATCTGAACTTACTGTATGTACTGTATGTGCACGTATGTGGGTATGAATAAAAAAGGATAGGTTTTACACAAACTTTCTCCAAATAAAGGAAATGGCCTACCTGGTATGATTTTTTCTGTACTATAGCTGGAGAACTGCATTTTTCTCATTTGGATAAAGTATGTTATGCTCTGTTTTTCTACATGTCTATTTTATGTACTGTTGCAGCCAGCCCAGTTGAGGTCGATAAAAAGGAAATTAACAGTGTACAGTAAATGGGGAAACTCAGGGTTTTTGTTTGGTATACTGTTGTTCCTAGCTACCGAGCAAGCCTTTTCGAGCCAGTTGTCAACCATCTATTTTGTCTTCTTGGTGTACATGGATGCTTTCTCCTCAGATATAACCCTGAAAGACTGGCTGGTTTAGTATTGCTTATTAGATGGTTCTGTTTAGGATTCATGTTGATGTTTCTTGGGTAAATTACCAATGTGAAGCAAGCAGGCTATAGAACAACTAAGTCCATCAACAGAAGAGAAGTGAAGCATATGTTGCACCTGTTCAGTGTCTCTGTACGCCACCACAGCTGGAGTCACCCTGTCTCCTGCATCATTAGCCACCACATCAGCCCGGCCATCCTGCACAAAACACACATTTCAGTTTCAAAAGATCACATGGTTTTGGCTGTATGTGAAGATGACGTGGATTGTCAAAGAACATTGTATTAGAAAGACATCAGTCCTGGGCTACATACTACATTGCTATTGATAAGTCTGCAACTGAAGCGTACCAAAAATAGTGAATTCTATGAATAAGTGTGGACCTCTTACACAGGTGTCACTACTGGTTTATCCTATCAGGAAGTAGAAACCACTCAATATAAAGCACTAGTGCATCCACTTCCATTTAAAGCTATGCAACAGAAAATAAAAACAGCCAGCCTGTGGTTAGAGAACTTCGCACATACTCATTGAAATTAGAGAGTTCTATGATAACTACTTATTCTATTGTGTACCTGCTACAACCTCTTTCTCGACCTACATCAATTAAGGGGAAGGAGGTTGGAGCAATGGGAACATGCAGGTGGGGTGCACAGACACTCCAGAAAGGCACAGCTCCCTTAGCAGGGGAGGAAAAAGTAGCCCCATTGTCATCAATACAAGATTCAGGTTGCCTGTTGGACCACCCACAGTCGTCTGGAGAACCCATTGTAGAACACAGCAATACATGGGCAGTCAAAGCTGTTGTGCGGCAGTCGAAGCTATCATGGCAAGTTGTGATCAGCAATGCAACCCCCCCCCCCCCCCGATAAGGGAATCAATAAAGAATTGGACCAACAGGCAGAATCAATCATGGCATTGGTATCAATATCCATCCCTACCCAAACTCAATTGAGATGGTTTGGGAGGAGCTGGACCATAGAGTCCATGAAGGAACTCCTTCAAGACTGTTGGAAAAGCATTCAAGGCAACTATCTAATAAGGTTGGTTAAGATATTATCAAGAGTGTACAAAGCTGTCACCAAAGCAAACTAAAACATGAAAAATGTTTGTTTAACACTTTTGTGTTCCCTTCATGATTCCATATGCCTTATTTCATAGATAAGATGACTTGAGTTCTACAGTGTAGGCTACAGTTCTACAGTAAAGAAAACACATTTAATGAATAGGTGTATCTAAACCTTTTACTGGCCCCCACAGCGTAAACCAGTGTACAGCATCACCTAGCAAAAGTATAGTGCAGTGTGACTGTGCAGTCCTACTAGAGTCAGTCATGGAAATGAAATGCCAGCCATAACGTTTGCTGACGATGTTCAGATGTCATCTTCCTGTCAATAATGAAAAAAGCAGTAATCCTCACTTCAGAGAAGCTGCAAAAGGCAAACCTTTAACATTTTTTAATTATGTTTAACTTAAATGATTCACTTTCATTAAAACTGTTTGGCGATTAATGTTCTGTTGATTAAACACTAGTGAATAATAAGGAATGGAAAATCTCAAGCCGTTTCAATTAATAGCAAGCATC
The DNA here is from genome assembly GCF_027409825.1 of Scomber japonicus. Lineage (NCBI taxonomy): Eukaryota > Metazoa > Chordata > Actinopteri > Scombriformes > Scombridae > Scomber > Scomber japonicus. The sequence continues at coordinate 3,224,404 of NC_070600.1, read as the reverse complement.
AATATTTACACTGTAATATTAATAGCAAGCATCTGCAGCATTTTGTGCGGCTTAGCGGCTATAATTCATCATGCTGTCATGCTGATTGACAACAGGCTGTCCAACTTCTCTCCTAGGGAAATTCACACTGACCCGTGGAACACTATGGAACAATATAGAAAAGATTACAAGTCAATCATCCAAGCAAACCTTTGCTGCAGGTTCCATTATAAATTGCTTTGAAACATTGAATATATGCCTACTTTTCGTTAAGAACGTTACCAGCTAGTGCTTTGCTTGCAATTTTAAGTATCCAAATAGAAATCTACAACTGTATTTAGACTTTGGGGGGGTGGTCATATATCAACCGACTTCACGCTTAGGCTATTCACCATAAGGAGGTTGTCGCTTGTTAGCAGCTAACAACCGATGCTATTTCCGCTGGATTTGGGAATTAAAATCCACCACTCTCGTAGAAATCAGACAACTGAACTGTGGCCGACTCACCTTGTATATTGCCACACAGGCGCATGTATGACCGAAATGAACTCCGATCGCAGCCATGCTGAAAAATCAATGGACAACACAGGGTGCCGCACCACGCGGCTCGTCTTCCGCTCAGGATCCACTAGTTCCGTTTTTAGCGACATTTCCTGTAGTATTTTCAGAACAAAAGCATATTCTATGACTACAGACTGTATAATATAAAAGCATATTCTTTCAATATTCTATGAATATGCTTTATCAGGACTCTGAATCGGATTAACATCGTTTAATGATAACATGTATATTAGAAGTACAAGTAAAAATAATGCATATTACAGTGAAAATTGTCCTTTGTGAGTAAAAGTGCTGCTTTCAAATTTCTACTTGAGTTATTATAGCCTATAGTACGGTGGCCGGGAGGTGCAAACCAAGATTACAATATGTGAAACACTTTTACAAAGCTTGAGACAAATTTACATTTCGGAACATTTTTACATATCATAAAACAAAATTACATTACAATAACACATTTACAAGTCTCAAAACAAATGTACATTTTAGAAAACAAATTAACAAGACACAAAACGTTTTTACAAGCGGCGAAACACTTTTACAAGTCCCGAAACAAATTTACAAATATCAACCATCAACCAGAAAGGGAGTGCTAAATGTGTGAGAGCAAAGCCTCCTTATAACTCTGTGTTGCCGCAGATTACACCGATCGTACGCTGAAGGAGCAGGCTCTTCAGACTTCCTGTTTTAGTAATTTTGAGTATAATAGTGTATGTGAGAGAGTATGATAGTAAGTGTGTGTGACTATAGTAGTGTATGTGAGAGAGTATGATAGTAAGTGTGTGTGACTATAGTAGTGTATGTGAGAGAGTATGATAGTATGTGTGTGTGACTATAGTAGTGTATGTGAGAGAGTATGATAGTAAGTGTGTGTGACTATAGTAGTGTATGTGAGAGAGTATGATAGTAAGTGTGTGTGATTATAGTAGTGTATGTGAGAGAGTATGATAGTAAGTGTGTGTGTGTGTGTAACTATAGTAGTAAGTGTGTGTGACTATAGTAGTGTTTGTAAGAGAATATGATAGTATGTGTGCGTGACTATACTAGTGTTTGTAAGAGAGTATGATGTAACATGTGAGAGCAAGTATGAATTATTTCCTAAACGGCCCCTCATAAGATGTAGTGTAAAAATGCTTTGAGTGGTCATAACAACCAGAAAAGCGCTATATAAGTACAGTCCATTTACCATAATATTGTATTAACCATTCTGTGACTCAAATTCTGGAAAAGTTACTTTGTTGACATGTGGCATTGGACCACTTTGAAATCAGTTTATATTTTTCCGCATATGGATCCAGACCTCTGAAACAGCTACATGTGTTAGCAATTGGAATACAATTTTCTACCTTGAGAGCACACAGACAATGACATGCAGATAGTGTGAGCCTCAATGCAATGTTCTTCATGACAGCGTCTGAGGTTGCTTCAGTTTACCTTACATACAAACCACAATAAATGCCATATATACAAAGTGTCATAATCAACTCTTCAAAATGACTATATACAAAATATCATACTCCTCATTTATACAAAAGTGTAATGATAATGATTTTCATAAATCCAAAACATATTATCTTTCTCAATTCTTCTTAACCTATCATTGAGTAAAAATATGAATATCTAAACGAAATAATGTTTTTTAATAACCCTGTGCAAAAATGCTGTCCTAAGAAGTCCTATTAATACAGCCACATTTTCCTTACTTTGATCAGACATTATCTAGAGATGTTTCAAATATGCTTCTGTTATTATAAACTGTAAGCAGTAAACTGAGGAGTGGAATAAGTGTCCTCCGGAAGACACATTGTTAATTTCAGTCAGATCTAGAGATTCAAGTTGTTGCTCTGCTTCATTTTCCTTGTCAGTGTTAAATTCTGTTCTTTTCCATACACGAGGACTACAGAATTTCTTAAAACCCAACTGGGTCATAGTTTATTGATAAACTCTGGCAGACAGGTTATCAAGGTTACAGCAACCGCGCTAGTATAAGGTGTATTCCTAAATTAGTGTGTGCTGCATGGGGATGCTCTAGTCTCTCAGAGAAATGGATAGTACAAATTTAGGTATTATTTATTTAGCAGGAGGACTCTTTATAAAAAGAGAGAGAGAGAGGGAGAAAAAGGTAGGAGAAAGAGTGGGATTGCCTTGGTAGATGACATGTGGTCTTTGTTCGTCCAACTTAAGTTATGGAACATCATTAGTTGTGATCATCAAGTTTTACTATTGATGTTTTAACAAAGTACACTATGACTTCATACATATTGACTTTAACTGCAATAGCTTTACTGTACTTTTATCATTATGTGACAACACAATTTAACAGCAAGCCAAATTCCATACAATAAGTAGTTTCATGAATCAAGAGTGAAACTGAAAAAATAACAAAACACAACAAAATATATAAACAATGCAAACGTTTTAGAGTTAGAGCTATGACAAAGTAACTATGGCTTACGGCATCATCATACACATTTTTAATTAACCACAATGTAAGAATTTATACTATAAATGTCAATTGAATTACAATAATGATGCACATGCACTTTACATTTGACCTGACATACATACATATAACCTGCACAACATATATCTGACAAAGTTTATGAAAGCATCCTCATCACAAATATCATTTATAATTCAAACAAAATGGTACACAACATAGAAAGCCACAGATGATGCTGTCACAAGCTCAAACGATGGGATGGCAGTAGATGAGATGTGTCTGCTCCTTGATCTGCTTGATGTCTGCTATTTTAGCTATTTTAGCAGACTGAGTTGGTCAGGCTCAGATAATTGGTTTCTAATGGCAGAGACAGAATCTGTAAAATAGTTCTGGTTTTAAGTGATGGTTGTCCTCTGAGGGGATCTAAACTGAAAATGTAACATTAAAGCCAATATAATATCTATGTTTTGTATCAAAGGTAACACCGGTGTTGTCACAAGTAAATAAATACATTCTCTGCTGTAAACTGTAGAAAAAGTGTAGCAAGGAGCACAAGCAGGGAGGTGGCAGCATAAAGTCTGACCAGCAAGAGAAAAGCAGATAAAACTGTGAACAAAATAATATATTATCAGAAAGGTAAAAGACTAATATTTCACACAATTACACAGATAATTTGGTTGTAAGTCATACATTTTACCTTTGAGATGACATTGTTTTATTCTCTCTCAAATTCTTATTTTTGTTTGATGATAAAGACACAAATCTGATTTCATATACACGTTAGCTATTTTAACAGCTGTGGTTGACAAAATGCATCAAACGCATCAGGAGCTGTGAGGACATCACTTTCCTTGTTTCCTTTAGACTGGAAATCACAACCTAAAACAGCATAGTTGCTTCTTGAACCATTTTACGTCATCAACCCAGAGTTCATTGTGCACATATGGCTTGATTTACTAAGATCCCAAAAAAAGGGTACTAAATTGCATGTGCAGTGCAACAGATAGCACAAAAGTGCAATCTCTTAGAATGCATTTTGCCAGTGATCTATGAAGAGTAACTGTGCAAATGACAACAGGGTGCACAGAGCAATATTTAAATTGTGTCTTCATGGAGAGTTTGGACAAGCAGAAATCTCACAAGCACAAAATGAAATGTGATCCCATGTAATTAGAAGTTCTAGTGGAGAGGTTAACAAATGTATTGAGTTATAGCAAAGAAATATTACCAGAAAACACTGTATGGGTGTATTTATGACACCAAAAATATTCCACTCTGTCCTCCTGTGTGTATTCTGTCATTGTGCCTGTCTCCTCCTCTCCACAGTAACAGATGTCATCAATTCACAGTGTGTAGCCAGTTAATACCTGACCTTCAAACTTATTATTTATAGACAGTTACCATCAAGGTTTGTTAAATCACAATGCGTGTGCTAAATAACATATTTGCATTTTCTCCCCCCTGTATTTTGCAAAATGTCACACAATGAACAGACAGTCAGGACTCCTCAGCTCTGGAAGGTCTGCAGAATCGAGTCTTTTAAGTTATTTCATAAACTTTTTTTTTTTTTTTTTTAAATGCCTTAATCTTGATGTAAGCCACAGTTTTATGTTTCAAATTCCACTATGTTTCATTTATTTTACTGCGTTTATAATCATTTTATTTTTATTTTTTTGTGTTTTATTTTATGGTATTCTCCAAACCTGTAATGTGGTGATTTGTTGTAATTTTGTTTTTCCTATATGGAAGGCACTTTGTAACACAATTTAAGTTGTGTAGTGCTATATACTGTAAATAAGCTTTATTACATTCTTAAAATAACACCAATGATATTAGTCATATTATATTACTGTTCATGCTTAATATTCACTTCATGCAGTTTGCATGAAATTAAGATTTCACAAGGCAGCTACAGAATCAGCATTAGACTACCTAGTGATATGTATGTATGGGAGTTCTTTATCTACCTGAAATGGATCCCTGAAGTAGTGTTGTCAGTCTTTGCCTGAAGAGGGTTGTATTTTAAAAATGAAACATTGAGCAATTATTAAGAGGTATTTATTTTGTAGAAGTCAATTATACATTCAAATACAAGTCAACATTTTAAAACATGCTTCCACCTCATCAATAAAAACACCCCATACATATATTTATCTAATCAAATATCATGTAGTTAGAAAAAACAGTTTAAGTCATTAAAATAACTTTATAGGCAAGTAATCTAAGCAACACACGGCTATATTAAAAACAGCTAAACACCCTGCAGCCCAAGTATTTTCTCAAATGAAATGAAAATGTACATCCTCCTAAATGTGATATTGCTAGTTGTTTCTGTTAAAAGAAAAGTGAGAATCTCCTGTAGAGCCTGTCATTTTGTTGATTAAAGGTGTGAAGAGTAAGTGCTGCTGTAGCTGAGGCCATCACTGTGGACAGAGAAAATGACATGAAAGCACAATGCAACAGAAAACAAATCAGCTTCTGCTGTGACAATCAAATGTGACATTACTGGTGGAGAGTGATGGAGTAGTTTCAGTTAAAGTAATGAAGAGGTAAACTCACCAAGTTTGGGCTCCGCTGAAAATTACATGTTTGGCTCTGTTAAGAAAAGGAAATAGCATAGAGCAGTTTTTACACACAAACTGGTGAAGAAAGATCTGCATTGACCTCATTAATATGCTCCTTGTTGTACTTGTGTGGGGGTACATGCAATGAGTGGCGTGTGCATTATGTGGATGTTCTATGTGTTTGAGGTCATTTATTTATGTATCAGCTTGAGTCCAAGACAAATTTCCCTGAGTGGACAATAAAGTATATCGTATCAATTTAAGATGGTTTCAATTTATGACAGCCATTCCTTCTCCACCCACATTTCTCTTAAGTTTGTTCCTGCCTTTTGCCAGGCACGGGTTATGTGAGCATTACACACACATTTTGGCATCTCATAACTCACCCCAGGCATAGTGTTTCATGAGGTTCGACCCATGAGTGACCTGGCAGCTGTACTTCTCTCCACTCATGGGTTTGAAGGACACACTCTTGGTCAGATGGAAGTGCCAGTCCTGTTTGAAGGCCAGGTCAGTCTGCTTGGCACCAGATATTTCCTCTCCATTCTTCATCAGCTGGATGTTGATGTCAGGTGGGTGGAAGCCACTAACATGGCAGATCAGGGTGTTGTCCTGCCCAAACTCTCCTGGACTGCTGCTGTACACCTGAACCTTGGGTGGAGCTATACGCAACATGGAGAAGGTAATGATATCAATCTACCATGAATTACAGTGTGCCTGATAAAACTTTACAAACAACAGTATTTGTATGAGCAGCAGCCTGAAATGGGCACTTCAATGAGCTTCAATAAGTAAGCTTCAAAATGTTCTATATGATATAGAGAGGTAACTGAATTCGGTTTGATGAGTAGGAAAATAATATGAATAATCTGCTATGGCCTTCACTACATTTTGCTCTTCAATGTCACTATCAAACCACCAAACGGATATGTTTTCAAAGAATTCTGGTCATACATGCTTCGAGAATATAAGACAAGAAGCAAGAAGTGGTTCTGTAGGCTAGTTGTGGCCTTTTATGCACTTGTCATCCTCATCCATTTATGCAAATACAAGTCAAGTGAACTTCAAAAAGAAAATGGGAAAATAATAATATTAACATTAGCTGACTGAACAATGAAGAAAAGTCTTACTGTCTCTCACAATTAGATGTTATTACTTTATTTTACTGAAGAATTTATTTTACTGATGATTTAGAAATTCACCCTCTGAATGACAACTAGAGGGAGCTCTCACTATAGAGTGGGCATGACAGGAAATCGAAACAAAATCTACATTGTTGAGGGGAATTCCACTGAATTCAAAACACGACAGACATGTTTTATAAGTTTCCTCCTTTACATTTGACTTGTAAATTTGCCTCTTGGGCTTTTTAACAGATTACCTTTTTTATTGCCTGCCTTTGTTTCTATATGTTAAATATATTATCCATGTTGGATATTAAAAACAGCAGACATCCAATTAATCTGTGATTTAGTTTACTTGTAATCATAATAAATAAAGGACATTTCACTCGATATGCAGTTTGTGGTATTCTTGAATGAAATGGCATTAGTTAAATTATACCAGGTAGATCAAAAACATGACTTACAGTATTTGGAGTCCACTGCACAGTAGACAGCCATCAGAGATGCAAGACACAAAATGGTCTTCATGTTTGTTCAGTTCTTTTGTATTTTAGTTTTGTAATGTAGGAGGTTGAAGGATGCGTCCGTCCACTTTGTTCAGAGATCTAAAATGAAGTGAAAGTGTAGAGCAGAGCCAGATAAACCAGTGCTCTAAGACTGCCCACTACATCACACCAGCCAATCATTAATTTATATCACACTGTTGCTGGGTAAAATAAGACTAAACAGGTTTGGTTTATTATGGACAGAGAATGTTTGTGGAAACTCCCTGAAAACCCACATTCACCACTCTCATGAGACTAATTAAATGCTTGATCATAAGATATAACTTGCCCCCAATGTCATGTCATATGTACATATGTTGTACATAAGTCAAGTCATGGCATTCTTGACACCAGCAATGGTATTCTGATCCTTTACTCAAATATGACAATGAAAAAGAAACCCACTACAGCTGTTTTCACTGTCCTTCTGCTTGTGTCTAATGTAAAACTGTTAAAATAGAATAATAAAACAACTGTCACAAAACAGTCTAAAACATTTGATAACAACAATATAGCAATCCTAAATGCAGTATGACTAACCTACTCTGTGGAACAAGTCAACACAAATCAGCAGTCTTCCCCACTTAAAACCCCATTGGTACATTAATTGGTGAGACCGCCACCCATTGCAAGATGGAGTCTATAGTTTCATCTGCCCGATCACAAATCATGTATGTATGTGTTTGTCCAGACAAACGTGAAAAAGCCCTAATATCTGGTTAGAAAATAAGGGAGAGAGAGTGGGGGAGCTTTAAAACAAAACTGAAACCAAACATTGTTGTATTTGCTCTGTATTTTATTATCATGACTTACTAAGTTAAAGAAGACAGAAACAACTCTCCACAACAATTTTCATCTAATATTAAAGCAAAGACTCTGTCTGTCTGTGAATATGCAGTAAAAGGCTAAAAAGTGTTTGGTTGCAGTGTTTTATAGAGGTGATTTGACTTTCGTGGGGCATTCTGCATCCTAAAATAAGATTAGATCAAATACAATAAGAAAAGAGGTACTTTATTAATCCCCTAGAGGTGAAACTGAACATCACCCTTACACAAAGACAGACGACATACAGGAAAGAAACATATAAGACTCAGGCAGTGCAAGATAAGTACAAGGCACCACATCAACATCAAATCATTCAACAACAGCGTTCATTAAAAAAGGTAACTGCATCAGGTATAAAGGACCTTCTAAATCTTTCTGAAGAGCACCTTGGAATTACAAGTCTGTCTCTAAAGGAGCTCTTCAGCTCACTAAAAACACTGTACAATGGACGGGCCTCATTAACCCTAACCCTGCTCCTGAGTTTCCTACCTATGCTCTTTTCTCCATGACCACCTCTAGTCAGGAGGCAGGTGATTAGTTGCCAAACAAGGCTGGTACCATCCTCTTCCTCATCCTCATCCTCTCCTTTATTAATTTACCTGTCAACAGATGCATTCATTGAGTAAAGCTCCACCTAACTCATCTGAGAAAGGAGGGGATGTAGTTCTGTGCCGAATAGTGCATTCACATTGTAACTTCATTTCTGGTGATTTATGAATCAAATATACTTAATTCAAGCTATAATGCACATAACTATACAGAAACTATACAGAAAGCAGTCTATCAGAGAGTGTTATATACTCACAACATGACATCTTAAAATAATTATTCAATGCTCTAGGTTTTCAATGTAAAAGTCCAAATTACCTCATGTTGCCTCAAACATGTCTCTATATCGCCATCTCTTGGCACTGGTTTTATTTTTTCAATGTCACAAAACCTGAAAGTAGCAATGCCATGTTTTTGTCATTAAAATGCACTGCCAAAGTGTACTCCAAATGACTAAATTATGTGTGTGTGTGTGTGTGGGGGGGGGGGGGGGGGTCAAATAACAAAAAAGCAATTGAAAACAATTAATATGACCATTCCCTTAAGGGAAAATAAAGTTTTAAACTTTATTTCTATTGAGAAGAGTAAATAGTAAGCCATGAGCCCACATAATGCAAAACAGAATAAGCACCACCTAGTGGCTGCAGAATGAACTAAAAGTATTTTGGCTTTCCCCAGAACAGAACACCCAATCCCACTACTAATACTGAGGCTGTCTTTCCAAGGAACATTGCACACTTGTAAGGAATTTATATATTTTGTAGATTTATATAATTTCAGATTATTTTAGGGATTCTTTATTGTATATAGATTTTTTAAATCACTTCGCCATTACAAGGCTACTGTGGTGTCAATTTTAGGGACATCAATAAAATTGACCTCACCTTACCTTACCTTAACAAGTTGTGCAAGAGGCTGGAGCGAGGATGGGATTTGAAAGAAATACCAGGAACAAATGGAAATAAAATGTGAGAAACATAAAGAGGGGTAATAGATTTCTTATTAAACACTGTATTGTCTAATAGAATACAGCAATTTTTGTAAGTTATTTTAGACTAATGTAAAGTTGATCCTGTTCTGTGTACTCCGGTACAGTGGGTGGTGCTACACACAAAAAATAAAAAGAAGTAGAAGAAGTCAGAATGCCCAGTGGTTAATGCATACAGTCTGCCATGCCTACAAAATGCTACAAACAATTGAGTGCCATAAAAAATAATACAGAGTAAGAAAATGAGCATGGAAATATACAGAGAAATAAATAAAATAATGAATAAATGTGGGGATAAAGACAAGACAATGAGACAAATAACTAATTAATATATATATTAATTATAAGAGTTAGATACCTATGAAAATAAATTAATTTAAAAAAATGTAACCCCCCAAAAAATACAGTGAATTATATGCAATGAATAGATAATATAAGCTATAAATAAATACATAGAGATAAATGTAAAAATATATGAAAATGCTTATAATTAATCTTTTATATTTTGTTATTTGTCTTAATATTTTCACATTTTTGTACTCTTGTATTTATTTTCTTTATATTTCCACATTTATCTTCTCATTCTTTCACATATTCTTTATTTACTCCTATAACTGTACAGATTGCAGAATAAAGGTCTGGCAGTATGCTGTGTTTGGTTTCCTGCCTAGAAGAATGAGGATGTGGATTTATTGTGCAAACAATCACTCAAATGGAAAACAGTAAATGTTAAGTACAATCTATACAATCATATCAAATATGGGGGGGGGGTATGTTGTGCCATTCTTTTGCAGTCTAGCCAGTTCACATATGGTGCTTCCATCAATTGAACAAGTCAGGACAGAGTGAGGATGAGCTAGAGGGCACTGATGAATGGTAAATGGACTGTACTTATATAGCGCCTTTCTAGTCTGTGCGACCACTCAAAGCGCTTTACATGACAAGTCATTCACCCTTTCACACACATTCATACACTGATGGCAGGGGCTACCACGCAGGGTGCCAACCTGCTCATCAGGTTAGATTCATCAGCCCAAAGACACATCGACACGTGGACTGGAGGAGCCGGGAATCGAACCACCAATCTTCCAATTGGAGGACGACCGCTCTACCTCCTGCCCACAGCCGCCGATGAGGAGAACCATGTTGTCTGAACCAAGATGAGAGCAGTTGTTTCAAGTGTACCCTGTTCCTGTTCCTCTGCTTCATCTGAGACAGGGACCAGCCTGCATGTAGTTTGACAGGGTGGAACTGATTCACAATGGAGAACTTAATGTGAATTTGTTTGAGAAACATGTTGATGATCACTAATTTAAATTGATATATTGAATAAGAATTATTCAAAGAAATTAATTTGGAAAGAAAAGTTTTGGAAAAAGAAAATTATATCCCTAGGTTTTATTACAGGTGTATATAAACTTAATTATAATAATCTTATTACATACATTTAGCTGTGTTAGTATTGTATGATACATTCCACTAAGTATAAGTTGGATTTTTGTAGTTTTAGTTTCAATAAAATAATGTTTTTAGAGAAAAATTTGATTTGTGCATTGTTGCCATTTTTTTTTTTTTAATTTGTGCATTGTTGCCATATGGCAGAAGAAGAAGAAGCTATGACGTCATACAGAATACACTTCCGTATTTTCAGGAATCTCCGGTGTAGTGACTACATTTCTGAATCTAGCAAAGAAAACGTTACAGTAACACGATGAGTAGTGAAAAATACCCCAGGTCTTCCATTGAGGACGACTTTAACTATGGCACAAATGTTGCTACAGCCAGTATCCAGATACGTATGGGTATGTATAGTGATTTATTTGACGTGTGGATCGTACTGTTGACAGCTTGTAGCACGTCAGCTAGTTAGCGTTAACAAGTCAGTTTAGAAATATAAATGATTGCGCCTGTTCTGTCGATAATATAGCAATCATTGCGGTCTCCCAAAAAAAGAGTACAACGTTAGCTGGATATTAGCTCTGGCTCTACAACAAACTTACAGTTAAATCAAAGCTATACAATGCTAATGTTGTTAGCATTGGTGTGTGGTTTAAACGTGACAGCTGAAAAGCTTTACCTGACGCTGGCTAGAAGCACCATATCCTTTCTCCTCTCAATGATATAGTTAAGTTAATTAAGCTAGGTAAATAATACTGGTCCAATTTCAGTATAACCATTATTGAAACATATCCAGCTGTTAGTGTTCATATACAGTATAACGTCGAGTGATGGTCCTGATTAAAGTAACGCAAGCAGATGGTATTTTGTCACACATAAACAAGTTGCATCTGGTCCAGTGTAACCTATACATTCAGCTGAGGGTTCAGCTACTGTAACGCTCTGTCTCCACCACTGTCTATGTTAATCAGACTTTCTGAAGAAGGTGTATACCCTCCTGAGCTTGCAGATCATTCTGACAACAGCAATCTCAGCCCTTTTTATGTTCTGTCAAACCATCAAGGAGTTTGTCCATGCCAGGTGAGCACGGTCTGATTATCACTTATTCTAATTCTTATAATAATGTGTACATGAATGTGTCCCTGGCCATATTAAAGGTCTATTTCATGGATTTATTATAATGCTTGGTCCACACTGGATACCTCTACCTCAGCAGTGTGTGCACGTCACTGAACTGCTGCAACTTGCATGCTTGTACAGGTAGTGTTGCTGCAGCTGCCAGCCTTTCTTCTACATAGAGTTTGAATTTGATAATGGCCATCATTAATATTTGAATATTTTGTATAATTTCATTATAAATTTCATTAATAGTTAGTTGAGACAGATTAAGGTTAAGCAGTGTGGGTTCAGTTGTGAAAAACAATGTATGAGGTGAAAGTAGCATTCTTTCTGAGGGGGGTGTACTTCTATGTCAGCCACACACACCTTTCACACAGGAAGGGTTTTTCTGATTATGTTGATTAAGCTTATATCTGCTAGTTAAACACCTGGTGTCACCATTCCAAATGAAGAATATCCCTCCAGTTGAATTCAAGTTCCTCAAATGAGCCAAGCACACAATAAACCTCCAAGCCAGATGTCTGTGTGGAAGCAGGTAAAACAACAGGTACAAGTCCTGGTTTGAACTAATATCACAGAACAAGGAGGAGTCATGAAAAGAAAGCTCCATGTGGCACCGACTCTCCGTGCTGGAGTTCCTTGCTAGAGAGGTTCCCTGCCCCAGCATGCACCTTGCAGGCTACTGATGTAAACATTGAAACTAGTGAAAATGTAATATTGCAGGTATTATTTCAATATGATATGATTTTCACTGTCCATTTTGTTGTGAACGAAACCTTTCTTGTATCATGATGTCTGACTGTAGTCTGGTTTCCTCCGTAGTCCTGCTGTGGTCTTGGTCTCTGCTCTGGGCTCACTGGTTCTGCTGCTGGCTCTGGCCATGTATAGACACCAACATCCAGTCAACCTCTACCTGCTGCTTGTATTTGTAAGCCTTCCATGTTTCCAGTCTGTTAAATAGTTAATATCACTGGCCCAACATGCACAGTGCTCAACTCAAGAGTATACTAAAAACCTAACATTTACATAAGTTGGCTGGTGAATGTGACATGTGTTAAGCGTGAGCTGCAATACAATAAACTGCTGTGAATTTGCTTCCATATTCACAAATTTTATGTTTTTATTTTTTGTGGTTCTAGATTAGCTACACAGTAGCAGTAAGCTTTACAGTAGCTGGTTACTTAATTAAGGCTCCTAGCCTCCTAGCTGTTTAGTGTGTATGTATTAATGACTGTTTGTTGTTTGCAGACTGTGCTGGAGGCAGTGTCTGTGGCCACAGCTTGTAAGTCATTTTAAAGGTGTCTGTCAGGTTCCTGTCTTTGAGCTTGTCAGCAGATTGTTCTGACTGTGTTTTTTCTCTCCACAGTGACCTTCTATGAATATTTCACTGTGCTGCAAGCCTTGTTCCTGACCTGTGCTGTATTTGTTGGACTAACAGCCTATACCTTCCAGTCCAAGAGAGACTTCAGCAAAATGGGAGCAGGGTGAGTGCGTGCGTCATGGCTGCCACTCACTGCTGATAGTCTGCAAACTGCTGTACCCCTCCTCTAGAGGGAGCCACTGTCTTACTTATAGAACCTGATCTGTTTTTCTTCCAGCCTATTTGCCTGCCTGTGGATACTCATCATTGCAAGCTTCATGAGGGTGAGTGGAACTGCTTGACTCCTACTGTAATAACTTTTGATACATATTTTTTACATTTAAAAGTGGTAGGGGTATGTCTTATACACTAGTGCGTCCTATACACCAGTAAAATGCAGAAAGGAGTTGAATCTGTATTTGGCTATACGTCTGTAAAAGGCAGTCCACACTAACAATAACTATAACCAGTGTTGGGCACATTACTTTGAAAAAGTAATTAATTATAGTTACTCATTACTTCCCTCAAAAAGTAACTGAGTTAGTAGCTGAGTTACATCAGTGTCAAAGTAATTAATCAATCGAGGATGCACAATTGGTCTAATAAGCAGCAACACAGAGCTATCAGGACACTTGCTCACACGCGCTGCATTGATAGTCACACAAACACACACACGCGGTCACCCTCTACAGCACACTCTTGCTCCCTCGCTCCAGATTCCGGGAGATTGTATCTCATTTTCATCCTACTCTGTCTTTGGTTGCAGTCGCTCTTTGGCAGGGAGACATAGAGAGAGAGAAGCGCCTGTTCAGGCAAAAACCGCTTCAGTGAGGTCTGAAGAAGTAACGCCACATTTGTTTCGGCGGTAACGGCGTTGTAACGGGGGAAACAGTAATTAATTTGATTACTTGTTACTGAAAAAAGTAACGCTGTTTATTTATAACAGCGTTATTCCCATCACTGACTATAACTATAACAATGTCTGTGCACGCTCCAGCTGTGTCAGCAGCTAATGATAATAGATATTGATGACCTGTTACTGCTGTATGTTGTATGGAGAAGTAGGGTTCACAGGTGGGTGCTGATTCAGTGTGTTGATCAGAAGTATTTCAGGACACTAGCTGCTGTGATGCTTCAGTATTTACAGACCAAACTGATGTTGAAGCATGATGTGTGCACAGATGAGCAGCTTTTATTGCACACTGGCAGGGAGCACAGATCTGAAGAAAAAAGATTCACTAGATTTGTTGTTTGTCCACTGGATGGAACAGAGGATGATGCTTTATTTGACTCTGGGACTGACACAGAGTCCAGGGACACAGTGTTTGGTAAGCTTTATAGCAACATGGACACAATATTTGCGCACATTGACAGCTCTGATGAAGAGATTTTGGGACTCAGTAAGCACACAGCTACACACTGTATCAAATATGTGAAGTTACTGTGTTCTTTTAAAAAGTTTAATTGAAACTCAGCCTAACTTGAACCTGGTCTGAGTTCATATACCGATCCAGTTCAGTTAAACAAATAATTACCAGACCATTAACCATTAACTTGACACACTGTTTCAGGTGTAATAGGTGTTTTGGATTGTGTTTCAAATAAAAGTAAATTGAGAAAAGTTTTGGAATAACTTGCATAAACATATGTCTTTATAAATGAAATGCTACTGGTGCATTCAGATAAACCAGTCCTTAATAGAAAAGCATTTTTCCCTGCATGACACCCCCAAAGTATACTGTGTCTTATACACCAGTGCAACTTATACACTGGTTTGAGTACAGTATGTGTCAGACAGACAGACAGACAGACTGACTTTGTTTGTATACTTGAGCAGGATAACACAATATTCCTTTTTCTATTTTCTGCAAAATATCTGATCTTGCAGTGTAATATCCACTGGTAGTACCTGTATCATTGTTCATCTTTTTTTAAGTTATAGGCACTCTCAGCACAAACTACGTCAACTCAATTTGCCCAAAATTTCACATGCTGGTTAAGAGTCAAGGCCTTAACACCTCTACATGTCAATATTGAGTCATAGACCCGCCTACTGACAACAGTAAGTCAGTTCTATCTGTCTTGCTATTACAGTCATGTCTAAAGTAAACATGAACCCTTGACTCACCCACGATCTTGGCACATACTGTCAAGCTGTGATATTCAAAGGCCACAAAAAATAGAAGTATTGAATTAACAATGTTAGATTGCTTTTTAAATTGGTGACCACTTTTGTTGGAGTTTCCTCCAAATTGCATGATGCGTCTTCATAAATGTGTAGATACTGATAGGAGAAGACCGTAGACACATACAGTCACAGCAAACACAATCATTATGTGTTATAGAAATTGTTCACATTGTCAGTCTGCAAACTCAATCTATTGGCTGTTTGTGTCTAAAACAGAGGATACTGTGACAACAAAAGCAGGATAGTGAATAAAGTGAGTTTAAAGCTTGCTTCATCTGTCTGATATGGCTGTGCTCATGGGATGGAATGTTGGTTATACACTATGGTTAAAAGTATGTGCACACTAAACATTAATCATATATGTCATAGTTGAACATGCCATTCCAAAACCATGTGTAGTCATCTGCAGCAGATGAAGTCCCATTCAGCCACCAGAGCACTAGTGAGGTCCAGCCTGATGATGTCTGTTTCACAGTCAGTGTTTTAGTTCATCCCAAAGGCGTTAGGTGTGTAGCTCAGTCAAGATCTTACACATCAAACTTGGAAGATGGACAATTATGGAGCTGGATGGAGAGTCTTGATGAAATCACACTGTGGTCTAAAATGTCGGCCTGATCCCTGCTTCCTGTTAACTCTGTTCTTTCTGCAGTTCTTTTTCAACAGTGACAGTACAGAGCTAGTCCTGGCTGGTGTCGGAGCTTTAGTTTTCTGTGGCTTCATCATCTATGACACCAGCCTGCTGATGAAACAGCTATCCCCTGAGGAGCACATCTTGGCTTCCATTAACCTCTACCTGGACATTGTCAATCTCTTCCTGCACATCCTGCGTGTCCTTGACTCAATGAAGAAGCACTGAAAGCTTCAGCACTACTGCAAACTGCACAACTGTAAAAGTCTGTCCTCACTGAGCTGTCTTTATGGGCAGCTTCACTACTTGCTCTCTTTTTCTCAGCAGACATTTAACTTGTCATAGATGGAAAAGCACAGGTGTAGCTTATTTAAATGTTACAGTAAGAACTGAAGTCAACATGTGCAACATGAGTATCCCAAAACCCAAGTAGCCAAATGTAATTCAGCCATCATTAAATTAATTTAATCACACCAATGCTTTCCCTACTGTAACATTACTAAATGTCTTCTGTAACAAAGGCCTGTTTCTGTTTTTCACCCAACCAACTCTGTAGATGATTGTGCTTTTGTAAAGTGTTATCAGTGCTGTTTTTGTTCTGAATGCCAAAATGTAAAAGTCATATTATGTACCAGTTTAGTAATTTATAGGTGCAATACGTAATTTGATATTAAAGCCTGTAAGTGATACTGTGTATACTATGTAGATGCTATCACTAGCCATCACCATCTTAAACCACTAGCTTGGTATTTCAGTGTGTAAAGAGGAAACTGAGCTTTTGCAAATTGATGACATAGATGTTCCAGTGGACTGTGTGGCAGTGAGGTTAAGAGTGACTGTTTGTTGCCTCTATCTAACTTCTTTCTGAAATTGTGTTAAATGGCACTTTAGTTGAAACCACAGCAGAACTGTTGTCAATAACCCATTTTCATGTTAATTTTATTACACAAAGTAATGATCATAATCAGTGATCTTGCTTACTGCGGAGCAATAGTCTAACTGTCTAACAGAAACAGGAAAAACAACTTAATGGTGAATTAAGCCACCAGTCAGCTGTCTGGCACTAAAGTGAAAATGGCATCTCTTAACTTTCTGTGTGACAACATTTAAAATGATATAGATGATAACCTGTATATGTTTATTTTGTATATGAGTACATTGTGATCATAAAATTGTTATTTACTCAGCCAGTCCGTCTCACGCCTTACAAGATGTTAGTTG
Source organism: Scomber japonicus (assembly GCF_027409825.1). Classification (NCBI taxonomy): domain Eukaryota; kingdom Metazoa; phylum Chordata; class Actinopteri; order Scombriformes; family Scombridae; genus Scomber; species Scomber japonicus. Next base: position 3,206,915 of record NC_070600.1, on the reverse strand, counting down.
TTATTCAGACTTGTTTGCCAAATGAACATAGAGTGAAGAAGAAGATTTTAGCCGACACAAGTGGTTTTCTCACAAAAACAATGTTTAAAAAAGTGGTTGGTGTAGTGTTGACATTGTCTCAGTCAGAGAGAGCTCATTCTGTTGAAGAGAGGTGTTTACTGCCAAAGCCACTTTACATACACACACAGGGTGCTTTTTAAAAGACAGTTGAGATTCATTCCCAGAGAGCTCAGAGGACTTTTTGTTATATCAGGGACTAGTGGATGCTATATTAAATTCAAAGAATGCATATTTTTTATGTATATTTTCCCATCATTGTCTCTCAGCAGTTTTAGGTTCTGCTCTCTATCATTTCCCTCATTTAATCTCATGCTGAATTTGTCATTGAATCTTTTCTTTTTTTGTTGTTACAAACACTAAACACTAAATAACATTTTAGTAAGGTTTAAGAACTTATCTTGTTTTCTTAATGTGTGATTGTACACATTTTTATCATGTAAATGTAACTGAGCTGAAACTTTGAAATATGTGAAAATGAAACAATCCCAATGTTTATGTACATCTTATTAAACATACACATTATATATATACCCATACTCTCATTCGAGCAAGATTCTACTTCGCTCTGAAAGTTTGCATGGCCACCCAGACAAAATCTTTGCCTGAGATAGGGAACTGTCAGGGATCGAGCAGTGAGAAATGAGGACACAGGAATATAAATTCAAAAGAATAGGGTTTTATTTACACCCAAAAATGAAATCTTGTACAAAAACCAAGGCAAACTATAAAAGAGGTCAACAAAAGATAACTTAACTCAATATAACAACAAAAAAACTGAGGTGTTAACTCAACAGAACAGACCTCCCAAAACAACATAAAGGAACACATATATAGTGGCTTAGCCAAACCAAATAATACAAAAAAGGGGAAATCAAAATGGAGGCCAACTGCAACTAAATACAAAGCAACCTAACCAAACCCCAAATCCCCCCATGGCACAGCAGGAAGTAGTCCAGCCTAATTAGCTTGGCCACCCTTGAGCACACCCCTTAGCTCCGCCTTCTGGTCCACCAGGAAGAGGCCTCACAGCCACAGTAACTCAAACAAAAGAAAGAAAGTATTAATACAAAATAAACAAACTTCTAAATCAAAACAACTGTGTGATGTGATATTATGTAATGTTAGTTTGATGTAGTTGGCTGCAAATTAAATGAACCTACTTCCTGCTTTGCTTGAGTGCAGACGCTTCGCTCTTTGCTCTCCGCTTTACTTTTCTTTTTTCCATTGAAATCCTGTCCTTTTGCTACAAAATTTATGGAAAGCGGGTCCTGGATACTTCTATATCACTGGGAACTTAATTTATGAAAGTATCTCAAGGCTACCATTATTATTTAAACTCTTTTACTTCGTGAGTGTGGCCTATCAGCAGCACAACCCTGCACTATAGTGACTGGGATTGAGGAGCTCAGCTAAGCTAAGCTAATTAGCAGCAAGATGCCTCCCTTTTCCACGGATGATTACCACAAACTTCTCCAGAAGATAGTGGTACTGGAGACGAAAATTCAGCGACTTGAAGTCAACGTGGAGGTAAATGGACAATATGGGAATGAAACCACTCTACCGATGACCCAAATCAGTGGACAGGAACAGGCTAACAGACAGCTAATTAGCACCACCAAGAAGCAGGAGGCTGGTGGTTACGGCAGTAAATCAACCAGTAGTCCTCCCTGGAACTCTCTTGGTGCAAAGCCAAAGAATAAATCATCCCTTCCCTTAGATATGGGAAGATGGTTAACAGGCAGAACCCAGCACCCGGAGGCTCGTGATGAAACTGAGTGGCCTGCACTGCCATCGCACAGGAGGGTCTCTTCAACCCCAGTACCAAGGAGAAAACAGCCGTGGACTGTGGCAAAAACAAAAAGTAAGAGCAAACCGACCCAAGACACAGGGATTCCACTAGAGAACAGATTTGCTCCACTCTTACAAGACCCTGACTCCCCAAAAGAAAGGTCATCTTCCAGCACCAGAGAAAGGTATGTGGCTAAATCAAAAACTAAAAGGCCGCAGAAAGAGCTAACCACTGGGCCTCAGATGCTGATAGTGGGTGACGGAGCTGTGAATATGATAAAACACTTTTTCAACAAAAACACCAAAGTACTCTGTTTTACCAACGACATGGTGTCCGATATCTCAGAGAAAATTCTGGAAATCACTGCTGAGCATCCGACAGTGAAATCTCTCGTCATACACACAGGAGCGCTTGATGTTATCAAGCAACAATCAGAGGTATTGAAACAGGATTTCAATGATCTGCTGAACAAAGTTCGATGTCTGAATACTGAGGTGTTTATCAGTGGACCTCTACCGACAGTTCGGCGAGGAGACGAGAGATTCAGCAGGCTGATGATGCTCAACAGATGGCTCAAAGATACGTGTGCCGCTCAATCAGTGAATTTTATTGACAATTTCAACATTTTTTGGGAACGCAGACACCTCTTTAAGGCAGATGGATTTTGCCTTAACAAGTCAGGAGTACAGCTGTTAAGCTACAACATTTTTGATTTTGTGCGTCAGTCACCAGCAGTCCCTGCCAAGGACAAGACAAGACAAGACAATCCAAAACAACAGATAAGACAGCGTTCTGGAGAAGAATTGTTACCGCCTGAGATAAGGACTGACCGTGAAAGTCAGCACACCCAGAGAGAGGATTTAATGTCATCATCCTTGCCCCAACACAAGGAGTCTCCCCCAGCCCCAACAGCCCAACAGGAGGAGTCTCCCCCAGCCCCAACAACCCAACAGGAGGAGTCTCCCCCAGCCCCAACAACCCGACAAGTGGGGTCTCCCCTAGCCCCACCTGGAGACTCTCAACTTTCACCCACCAGGACCCAATCCAGCCTTTCATTCTCTCCACTCAGTCAGGACTCCCCATTTCTGGATTTCACCGACAGGATGAATGAGCTTGTCAATGCTGGAATCCAACTCACACCACGCCCAAATCCCATTTTTTCTCCCCTCAACTTCCCCCATCGTCGAGCCCCTCCCATTCCACCACGCTCGAAACAACCATCACCCAAGAGTCACAGAGCCCCCCCACCTCCCTTGACTCAGATCATCTGTGAGTCTGACTGATATGTGCTGGGTCCAGGCTGCAATACTGATACCAATTATGTTCTCCCCCAGGAAAAGTCAGGGCCCTATGGAGTTCAGGTAGTTTTCTCGATCCCTGTGATGACAGGTAACAGAAGAATGGTTAAACTGGTGAGAACTAACAAGAGTTCAATTAAATCTGCTAATTTACTAAGTATAGCATGTCAACCTCAAAATATACCAGTGTCTCCTGTTATCTCCACAAGGTTAGCTCTACTCAATATCAGATCGCTAGCCAACAAATCACTGCTAGTTAATGGCGTCATTATGACCTACGATCTTGATTTTTTACTTCTTAGTGAAACATGGCTGACTGAATGTAGCTGTGGTGCTATTCTCAATGAGGCAGCACCAACAAATTTTAGTTTCATGAACAAGTGTCGAACTGGTAAGAAAGGCGGGGGAGTTGCTGCCATCTTTAAATCTGTATTTCAGTGCAAGGAAATTACATTAGGTGATTTTAGCTCTTTTGAACATCTCTGTCTTTTATTAAAAGGTGATCCAAAAGTTCTTTTTTTAATCATTTATAGACCTCCAAGATACTCAGGAAAATTCATTGATGAGTTTGCTGAACTGCTGTCAGTTATCTGCACTGACTACAACTTTTTTATCATAACAGGAGATTTTAACATTCATGTAGACAATAACATGGACAGTAACGCCAAAGAACTCTCTGCTCTACTTGACACTTTTGGCCTCTTGCAACATGTGAAAGGGCCCACACACACTCGAGGCCACACTCTGGATCTGGTTATCTCTAAAGGTGTTGATATTTCTTCTGTTGATGTTAAGGACTTGGCTCTTTCTGATCATTTCTGTGTGTTCTTTGACTTACAGATCATTCCAAATGTTCAGTTAACCTCTGTGTCTGTTAGGAGAAGGTACATAAATGAAAATACCAGTGCAAAGTTTATGGAGGCCATAGCTATGTCACCAACTGTGAGTGCAGAGTCAGTTGATGAACTCCTGGATAAATTTAACTGGAAAATCTCAAATGTCATGGATGCTGTTGCACCTATTAAAACTAAGACGACCTTGAGCAGAAGGAAAACACCATGGAGGAACACTATGATGATAAAGGCTTTAAAAACAGAATGCAGGAAAGCAGAGCGTAAGTGGAGAAAAACTAAACTTCAAATTCACCTTGACCTCTACAAACAAAGTCTTTGTAATTTTAAATATGAGTTACTCAAAACTAGACAGCAACACTTTTCTGAAATAATTAATAAGATCATCAACAACACTCGTACTCTGTTTGCTACGGTTGATAAGCTTACAAACCCCCCTCAACAGATAGCTCCAGAACTCCTTTCCACAGAAAAATGCAATGAATTTGCTTGCTTTTTCAGTGAAAAAATACAGTCCATAAGGTTAAATATCAACACAAATCAACAAAACAATAAAATGATGCAATCCCTAAGACCTCCCAGGATTAACTCAACTGCAATGTCAGAATTTAAAATAGTTGACCAAAAAACCATAGAGGAAACAGTGCAGCATCTAAAACCATCAACATGCTGTCTTGACACAATGCCATCAGATTTCTTTAAAACTATTGTGAACTCTGTCCAAACTGATTTGCGACAAGTAATAAATAGCTTACTTAAATCAGGTGTGTTTCCTAAACTCCTAAAAGTAGCTGCCATTAAGCCACTCTTAAAAAAGAGAACGCTGGATGCTTCCATGTTAACCAACTACAGACCTATCTCAAATCTTCCTTTTATAGCCAAGATCGTTGAGAAAGTGGTTTTTAATCAACTCAGCAATTTCTTGAACTCCAGTGGCCTGACAAATTTCAATCAGGCTTCCGACCTAACCACAGTACAGAAACAGCTCTTATTAGAAGCTCTTATGAAGCTCTTATGAACCAAAATTTCCTTCAATTAAATCAGGACAAAACTGAGGTAATTGTTTTTGGCAATAAAGAGAAGAGGATTGCTGTCAGTAAACATCTCGAGTCACTCTCTCTAAAAACTAGGGACCAAGTCTGAAACCTTGGCGTGCTGATTGACTCAGATCTGACTTTCAGCAGTCACATCAAATCAATCACCAAAACAGCCTTCTATCAGCTTAAGAACATATCCAGAGTGAAGGGTTTTATGTCTCAAACAGACCAGGAGAAGTTGATTCATGCTTTCATCTCAAGTAGACTCGACTACTGTAACGGTCTTCTGACTGGACTCCCACAAAAAAGCATTAAACAGCTGCAGCTCATTCAGAACGCTGCAGCTCGAGTTTTGACCAGAACAGAGATCAGAGCACATTACTCCAGTTCTAAAGTCTTTACACTGGCTCCCAGTCAGCTATAGAATAGATTTTAAAGTTCTGCTACTGGTCTACAAATCACTGAATGGTTTTGGTCCAGAATACATGAATGACATGTTAGTAGAATAGAGATCTACTGACTCAGGTCAGATAGTTGAGCCCAGAGTTCAAACTAAACATGGTGAAGCAGCTTTTAGCTGTTATGCTGCACACAACTGGAACAAACTACCAGCAGAACTGAAATCAGCCCCAACAGTGAACACTTTTAAATCCAGGTTAAAAACATTTCTCTTCTCCTGTGCTTATGATTGAGCTCTTTTAAAGCACTTTACATTTTAATCTTTCTTTTGCACTCTATGTCCTTTTAATGATTTTAAAGCTAATTTATTATTTTATGCTGCAATCATTTTATTTATGTCTTTCTATTTTTCTGTACTTTGTTTTTATTATGGGGGGGGGGGGGGGGGGGTTAATTGTATGTTTTACATGTTTTTCTGTTTTATGTAAAGCACATTGAATTGCCATTGTGTATGAAATGTGCTATATAAATAAAACTGCCTTGCCTTGCCTTGCCTATATAGGAAATCAAACTAAAGTGGAGTGTGGGTGGATTAAATTTTACCCTTGTGTGGCTGTGGCCATCACACACGCCCCCCCTTCAGGACTCTCGCTGGAACAGCGAGAGAGGTAGTCAGCTGTTACGTTATCCCTGCCTGGGATGTGTTGGATGCTGAAGCGGAACGGCTGCAGGGCCAGGTACCACCGTGTGATCCTCCCATTTGTATCTTTCATCCTCTCCATCCACTGAAATGCTCTGTGATCAGTCTGCAGGGTGAATTCTCTACCCAATAGGTAGTATCGGAAGGAGTCAAGGGCCCACTTGATGTCCAGTGCCTCCTTCTCCACTGTCGAATAACGAACCTCCCTGGGGAACAGTTTCCTGCTGATGTAGGCAATTGGATGGCGGTCACCTGGTGGTCCTTGGAGGAGCACTGCCCCTAGACCCCTGTCAGACGCATCTGTTTGGAGGACAAAATCTTCATCAAAATTTGGACTGTATAACACCGGTTTCTTACTCAGTGACTGCCGGATGTCCTGAAAAGTTGCCATTGCCTCCTCTGTCCACTGGATCTGATTGGGACACCGTGATGCTGTTAAGTCCGTGAGTTGAGCTGCCCTGGCAGAGAATTGTGGGATGAACCGGTGATAGAAACCTGCCATGCCCAGGAAGGACCGAAGTTGCTTCTTTGTTTGTGGCAAAGGACATGACTCAATGGCCTGGATCTTACTGACCTGTGGCTGTATCACCCCTTTTCCAATGACGTAGCCCAGGTACTCTGTCTCTGCAGCAGCAAAGACACACTTTGATGGGTTTACAGTCAGCCCGGCCGAGTGGAGACGATCCAAGACCACCTGCAGGTGTTTCAGATGGTCCTCCCAGGTGGTACTGTAAATAACAATATCATCCAGATATGCTGCAGCAAAACCAGAGAAATCACAAAGTACCTGGTCCATAAGCCTCTGGAAGGTCGCTGGAGCACCGTGCAGCCCAAATGGCAGGACTGTAAACTGGAAGAGACCCCAGGGTGTCCTAAAGGCCGTCAGGGCTCTGGACCGCTGAGTGAGTGGCACCTGCCAATAACCTTTGCACAAATCTATTGTCGTCAAGTATTTAGCCTTCCCCAGCTGTTCAAGCAGATCATCAATTCTGGGTGTCGGGTAAGAATCAAACTGAGAAATAGAATTCAGGTACCTGAAGTCAATGCAGAACCTCATGCTGCCATCCTTCTTTGGCACCAGGACTATCGGGTTACACCACTCGCTTTTTGAGGTCTCAATGATCCCCAGGGACAGCATCAGCTCAACCTCCTTTTTCAATGAGGTCAGCAGGCGTTCAGGAATCCTGTAACTCAGTCTTCTCACAGAAGCACCTTCTCTCAACATAATATCATGTTCAACAATATCCGTTCTCCCAGGATTCTCCTGAAATACTTCTGAAGTACAGATTGATCTCACCTCGTGCTGCTTTTCTTTGGCCAGGTGGCTGAGGTCAAGATCCACCCGTGCACCAATAGGAGGCAGGTATTGCTCATCCACTTCCTCCTCCTCCAGCACCCCTCTGATGAGCATGACTTGTGCCCTTCTTTCTGGTCTCTGTACCCATTCTTTCAAAAGATTTACATGCAACACCCTGCTAGAGCGGGCCTCCCCTGGGGTTGAGACCTGGTATGTGGTGGGCCCAAGCTTCTTCAAAACCCCAAACGGTCCTTGCCACTTGGCCAGCAGCTTGTTGTCACTACTAGGGAGAAGCACCAGTACCTTTTGTCCAGGGCTGAAGGATCTCTGCCGGGCTGACTTATCGTACCAGGACTTCTGCCGCTGCTGGGCCTCTGCCATGTGTAATTGGGCCAGCTCACTCATTTTCTCCAATCTGTCTCTCATCTGGACAACAAAGGATACAATATTCTCACGGTCACCCCTCCCCTTGTCTCCCTCCCAGATCTCTCTCAACAGAGAGAGGGGACCTCGTACTTCATGTCCATACAACAGCTCAAAAGGAGAGAAACCTGTGGAGGCTTGGGGTACTTCCCTGTATGCAAAGAGGAGCTATGGCAGCCACTGATCCCAGTCCGTACCACTGTCACTCACAAATTTGCGAAGCATCTGCTTCAAGGTCTGGTTGAAACGCTCTGTCAATCCATCAGTTTGGGGATGATATGGTGTGGTCCTCAGGCTCCTAATACCAAGCAATCGATAAACCTGTTTCAGCAGAGTAGACATGAAGTTAGTTCCCTGATCAGTTAGTATTTCTAGAGGGAAGCCCACTCTGGAAAAGAACTGCACCAAACAGAAAGCAACAGATTTTGCTTTGATGGATTTTAATGGAAACACTTCTGGGTACTTTGTAGCATAATCCGTTATGACCAGCATATACCGGTTCCCTGCCTTACTCCTCTCAACAGGACAGACAATGTCCATCCCCAGGCGCTCAAATGGAGTCCCAATAATAGGTAGTGGCTGGAGTGGAGCTCTGGAGGGCATTTTAGCAGATGTTATTTGGCACTGAGGGCAACCTTTACAGAATTGAGTGACATCTCTTCTCAGACCAGGCCAGTGAAAATGCTGTTTGATGCGAGCTGTGGTTTTGTGCTTACCTAGGTGGCCAGCCCAGGGAACAGAGTGCCCCAAAACAAGTATGGTGTCTCTAGCTGCTTGGGGTACCACCAGCGGCAACACTGACCCCTGCTGACGATAGAGTATGCCATTCTGCAGAATATACTCATCACTGCTGAAATCCAGATCTGCTCCCGACTCCTTCACTTTCTGAAAAAGAGGCACTAAAGATGGATCAGTTTTCTGCATATCAATGATATTTACAGGCATTTGAAAGCCCAAAGGTATCTCTGGCTCATTGTTAGTTAGTGGTTTCACAACTGTATGCTGGAATTTCTCTTGCCTTTTCTGACTACGAGTTTTCCGAGACTTCCCAGGTACTGTCTCCAACTTGTCATTGTAGAAGGGCAGGGCACTTAGAACCTCAGAGTAGTCATCTAATTTCTTTGCCTGTGCTCTGGTCACAGCAACATTACTCTTTCGACTCTGATGATCTGCCTCCAGCAAATCAAAGAGTACTGGCAGATCTCTTCCTAATGCAGCAGGATAAGGCAAGTTATCAGCAACCACAATGTTCAGGAGATAAGTTTGCCCATCTACTTTTATGTACATGTCAGCTGTGGAATAGCTCTTCTTATCTCCATGTACACAACAGATAGGGGTGGTAGACTAATAGACTGGTCACTGTTAAGCTCAGGTTCAACGCGAGGGCGTGGCACAAAGCACATCTGTGTTATCTTAGCTGAATTTTTAGGGCACATAGGCTTTATATGACCTTCTAGTCCACAAAGATAACAGACTGGCTTTTTACCCAAAGGTTTCATTGGTGTGCTAGCTGGCTGGTTCTCCCCCATTGAAGGCTTACCCACACTGGTCGCTGGCCTCTGAGGATACTGTTTGGGCGATTTGTAGCTGTCCTTGTTGGTTATCCATGAGTTGTAACTCCATGGTTGTCCCGTATTCCTGGCAGCCACAAAGACATCAGCCAGCTTAGCAGCCTCCACTGCTGAATCTGGATCACGCTCTCGGATCCAAACCTGGAGCTCAGGGGACAGCATTCTCAAATATTGTTCCAATATGATAATTTCACCAATTTCTTGAGCAGTTTTACCTTTCGGCTGGATCCACTTCCCATAAAGCTCCTTGAGTCTTGCATACAACTCCTTGGGACTCTCATCAGGGTCGACCTCTAAGGATCTGAATCGTTGCCTGTAGGTCTCAGGGTTAATGTCATATTTAGCAAGAATGGCCATTTTTACCTGGTCATAATTAAGGGCATCATCAATGTCCATATGCACATATGCCCCTCTAGCTTTACCAGTTAGCAATGGTATTAAGTGAAAAACCCAATCTGCTTTCTGCCACCGGCATGCTACAGCAATGCGCTCAAAGGTAATGAGAAAATGTTCAATATCATCATTATCAGTTAGCTTTTCCAATCTGGGCTCATAGCGTGAATGACACTGACTGGCAGAAGCTATGGTTGGATTTGCAGATATGGAGATAGGCTCAACTTGAGCCTGAATATAATGTGGCATGGAATTTAAAGCCTCCAAATCTGATGGGTTAGAATCTGTTAACAGGGGATCTGGCAGTGGAGATGTCCGGGCCTGTACTTCTAACTGCAACAGCTGAAACTGATGTTGAATAGCCTTAAGCCGCTGTTCCTGCTTTGCAGTTATCTCATTCTGCCTTGCGTCATGAGCATTTTGCTGCCCAATATGAGCCTGGAGAATGGCAACCAGGTCCGAAATGGTTGGCTCTTTACCTTCACCCTCAGTGCTTTCCACCACTCCAGAAGCTCCATTGTCTTCTTCCTCCTCCCCCGCTGGCTCAGCTGCAGGCCCTCCTTGCTTCCTGCTACTTTTCCCTGCACGGTGCATTTCTTTTTTTTTTTTTTTTTTTAAGAAAAAAAAAAAAGAAAAAATCCAAAAATTTAAAGGGGGAAAAATAATTCCTGTGTTCCTCCACTGGATGATCCCACCGCTGCCACCAATTGTCAGGGATCGAGCAGTGAGAAATGAGGACACAGGAATATAAATTCAAAAGAATAGGGTTTTATTTACACCCAAAAATGAAATCTTGTACAAAAACCAAGGCAAACTATAAAAGAGGTCAACAAAAGATAACTTAACTCAATATAACAACAAAAAAACTGAGGTGTTAACTCAACAGAACAGACCTCCCAAAACAACATAAGGGAACACATATATAGTGGCTTAGCCAAACCAAATAATACAAAAAAGGGGAAATCAAAATGGAGGCCAACTGCAACTAAATACAAAGCAACCTAACCAAACCCCAAATCCCCCCATGGCACAGCAGGAAGTAGTCCAGCCTAATTAGCTTGGCCACCCTTGAGCACTCCCCTTAGCTCCGCCTTCTGGTCCACCAGGAAGAGGCCTCACAGCCACAGTAACTCAAACAAAAGAAAGAAAGTATTAATACAAAATAAACAAACTTCTAAATCAAAACAACTGTGTGATGTGATATTATGTAATGTTAGTTTGATGTAGTTGGCTGCAAATTAAATGAACCTATATAGGAAATCAAACTAAAGTGGAGTGTGAGTGGATTAAATTTTACCCTTGTGTGGCTGTGGCCATCACAGGAACCAATCACAGAACGGGGAGGCGGGCTCAAGACGATGACGAGGAGTGACTCTGTTTACATCCAGCATGGCGGCCACGGAGGTGCAGCAATCGTTCGAATCAGCAGTAGATTGTGTGCTAAATAAACTGGAAGGCAAGTTCTCTATTGCCCCACAGGGGCAGTTGTTGTGGATTTCTCTTTGAGACACATCACATGTGGTGGCCACACTGATTGGCAACCTGGGGCTATATAAGCACCACACCTGAGTGGCCACTCCGATTCCTTGATTTCCACTGCAAGCAGTTGTATGTGATTCTCTTGTGTAGCATAAAGAGTAGCGTGTGTTTAGACAGATTGTGTGGCAGGCAAGTCTGCCCCGGCAGGGGTGCATGTGCATTCCACACGGGGCCTCGCTACCTCCTGGGTTAGGCATGGGTGCTTACATAGTGTAGATTTGTACTTAGTTCCTTGGTTTGAGCACGTGGGCGGTGACATCTCATTTGTCTGCTGGTACTCCTGCAGGTGCGGCAGGGTCTGCTGGGTTTCCTCACAGTGTGTCTTACAGAGTCCCCATACATATGGAATATATAGGATGGAGAGATAGTCTTGACACGATAGAGAACGGATGGTTACATGGTAACCTAGGTTCTCTGAGAGACTATCTCTCCAGCTATTAGCCACTCTGAAACGCGTTCCAATCAAGGTTAATCGGAGTGGCCACACAGGTGTGGTGCTGCCTCTGTGGGGTCTGTCCCCATCCATATGGAATATCTAGGATGGAGAGATAGTCTCTTCACTCAGAGAACCTAGGTTACCATGTAATCATCGGCTCACTTGAAAATAGAACAAAAACTTCATGATTTCCTTCATAAAAAAGATGTGTTCGCACCGTTCCCTATAGGCTTTGGCAAAAGCCTTTTATACCAGTTAGCCTCGCACTAAATGCATTACTGTGTATCGTTGATATGATTGGCTGTAAGGTTGTCCAGTAGTGTACAGAAGCATTTGATCGACATCCATTGATCCTGCCTCAAATACAAGGAAATGAACGGCCCCTCACCAGACCCTACCACAATTTCACATGAGATTGAGTCTGGTGTTAGCCAGGCTAGATATATTGACTAAGTGAAATGCAAATAATAGAGCTAGAACAATCTGGTAAATTCAGAAAATTACACAATTTTACTGTAATGCCGCCTTTAAAACCGGGAAAAGACAACTCTTATGCTGAATCACAATATAACAATATGCCAAACTAGCCAGTCAGTTACACCTAGGTAGGGCAGAATAATGACAGTGGGGTAAAAGGCAAATAATAGAACAGCTAGAACACCAAGAAAAATACTGATGCTATATCATGATATTACAATATAACGTAATATTGCCCAGCCGTACTTTACAGTAGAGTTTTTAATCCAGTGTAGGTTTGACATTCCCATGCTGGCTGGATGAATGCATTAATGCAGTCTCCCGCCAGCCAAGCTGGCTAGTATCCAGTTAACTCTCTGCTAATTTGAAGGGGGATCAGATAATGTAGTTGTGCAACTCTTCTACGTCGAATTAATTAAATGCATTGCTTCAACTTTTCTTTATGATGTTTTTTATAATGTGTTTTTCATTATGTTCAACATGTTGCCACAGTCATGGAAATAAAGATTGTAAAGAAAAGAAAAGTATGGCGAAACAAGTATCAGGAATTTTGGAAATATAGACCCCCCCCCCCCCCCCCCCCCCCCCACGCACACACACACACACCTCATTTTGACTATGTCTTTGTCTTTTGGAGTTCTGAATAGCAAAATTTACCCCACTGCCCCACATCAGCAGAAACAAATTAAACACATTTTATCTCACAATCCTGAGATTACTTCTCTTGGGCAGCAAGTATACCTAAACTGTCATCTGGGTATGTGCATTCCATGAAAACAGGTCCAACGTTGCTCATGCAATAAACACTTGGGCCAGAGCTGTTGATAGAGTTGATATACAGCTCTGACTTGGGCTACCACTCCCATTTCCCTGCTAAGTGCACCATTTCCTATGGAGACTGACCTCTATACTCCAAAACCTAAAACCTGTTCCAAGCAGGGGTGGTGCCTGACATTGTAGACATCCAGCACTTAAGCCCGGTCTTACTCGGGAGTTCCGGGGGTATACTAAGGGGGAGAAAATTTTGAAAAACAAATGTGGTCAAAATGTGGACCTGACATATCTACTGATCTACCGAGGGTTTTCTAGTTCATACATGGTACGATGCAGAGTGAATATTGTAGGGGTATTCATAGTTAATTGACATATTTACAATTTTTTGGTTTATTCACATTTACTTTATTAGATGACCAACACTGACTATTAATTATCAATTTGGGAGGGATTAAAAAGAATAAGAGTCCTTCATTGTATTGAGACATGGCATTCAGTTCCATGCTGATGGAACTGCTTCCTTAATATATCCTTCCTTAACATAATCTAAAATATGATTGATCCACTTTATTTTAGGATGCACATGATTTTATTTTTTAAATGTAGCCCTTATTTTACTTGAAATGAGAGAACATGTATTTACGATTAGAGCGCTTAGCCTATCCTATTATTTATCACCTGTGTTTAACAGAATCTCAGTTTATGTCTTGTTGTTGGTGTACTGTTCTGAAATGTGGCTTTTTTAAAAAGCACATATAGGTGTTGCTTGTCATGTGCTTCTCACATATCCACATTTGAGACAAATCTGGTGGGTTCATACTTGTGGCATTTGGGCAGCATCTGGTCTATATTACCATGAGTCATCATTGCTCTGAGTAGTTAAGATTTTAATGAATTAATGCCCAATCTGTTCAGCTCACAGAGTTGTAACTGTTGGCTACTCTCTGACATTCAGTTATTGTGTGTGTGTGTGTGTGTGTGTGTGTGTGTGTGTGTGTACATATATATTTCATTGTGATCTGTGTGTGTGAGGTGTGGTGATGCAGTGATTAGCACTGTCGCCTCACAGTAAGAGGATCCTGGGTGCGAACCCGCCAGCCGGCTGGGGCCCTTCTGTGTGGAGTTTGTATGTTTTCCCCATGCCTGCATGGGTTCTTTCCGGGTACTCCAACCAAAAACATGCAGGTTAGTTTAATTGGTGACTCTAAATTGCACGTCGGTGTGAATGTGTGCATGAATGATTGTCCGTCTACTCTATGTTAGCCCTGTCATGGACTGGTGACCTGTCCAGGGTGTACTCTAACCCAGTGACAGCTGGGATTGGCTCCAGCACCCCCCGCCCTCCTCTAGAGACGATTTTTTTTTTCTTTTTACAACAATATCTTTATTTGTATCCAGAACTGTTTAACACACATAACTACCTGAACAAAATACTCCCGCACCCAACCATGTAAAACACACCCGTCTCCCCCTACCCACCTATAGATAAGAAATGAAGATTAAATAAAGTACAGAAAAAAGCCCAGCTGAATAAAGTAAATTAAACAAAAAGCTTAAATACATACACAATAAGGAAAAACAGAAAAAGACTGTACTTACACACACTCACATGAATACATTACACACATGTGGGTTGAGGACAATACGAGCTTGATCATTTTACACCAAATGACATCTTGTCCAGGTGAACTGCAGAGGGCTACTTGTAGATCAACACCAGATGCTTCCATTATATGAGATACATCTTTATTTGCTAGAAAGTCCCTGAAAGAGTCCCATATGTTGTAAAAGGTGGACTGCTTACCCCTGATTGCATATGTGAGCTTTGCAAAGGGCAGAGTTGTTCTTCAGGGAGAGTTGTTTTTCAAAACAATTTAGAAAAACAACCCCTTAAATAGTGGCTTTAGGGGACTTTTAAGAGACTTAAAGTACATTGAAGTTACTGTAAAATAAATTAAGGGCTTATGCCCAATTAAGATCAATAGGCTTAGTAGGTGGCTCACTGGAATTGAAAGCACTCTTGTAGTTCTATTTTAGGTATCTTTTTCATGCTGTTGCATTTATTGTCCACTAGGTGGCTATGTAAATAAATAAAATGCATTTTAGCTGATGTAGTAGAAACTATAGCTCTTATATACAGTCTGTTATATACAGTTTCATTTTGTCTTCATTCACTAAATGATTATGATGACTATTGTTACTGTTGATTTGTCATGTTAATCAATTGACAGAGTTAATTCTTAATTCTGAAATCCATTTACCTATCCTTGGCCTATCCACCTCCTTGCAAGTTACTGCAATGAATCTTTTGGCCAACAACAGGCCAATTTCTAGAAATAGTCTATCTTTCCTTCAATATTGCAGTTAGCTGGCTAAATACCTAATAAGAAAAGTTTAGGTTCTAAGATATTTTTATGGTGAATATATCATTTTTTATATTATATATTATATTTTTTATATTTTATATTTACCTATCCTTGGCCTATCCACCTCCTTGCAAGTTACTGCAATGAATCTTTTGGCCAACAACAGGCCAATTTCTAGAAATAGTCTATCTTTCCTTCAATATTGCAGTTAGCTGGGTAAATACCTAATAAGAAAAGTTTAGGTTCTAAAGATATTTTTTATGGTGAATATATCCTCAATGCACTGCTTCACTTCTTCCCAGAATTTAAAAAAGTAAAAGATTGTGCCCTTTTCCTTTTCACATTTTATGCAAACATCTAGTATAGCATTGTTGAATACATTGAGTTTATTTGGAGTCATACTATGTATGTATGTATTAACCAGTTGTACTGCAGAAGTTTAAAATGTATGTTCACTGTTTGTGATTGTGCTTTGGCACAGCCCTCTCCCACTCCTCAGTGGTGATGTTTTCCTGTATGTCCTCTCTCCATGCCCTGAGCCTATTTACTGATGTTTCTGAGAATTCGCCAACCAGTTCATGGTATAGTTTGGAGAAGAACCCTTCCCTGGCAATCCTTCACCATCATTTCTTCGACTATCGACAGGATAGGAATAGACAATGACTGGATAAGTACACAGTGAGACAGTCGATTGACCCAGAGCAAATGAAATGGAGGCATTTTATACAGTAAAACCAAGGCAAGATCAAGGGATGACTTGATCACAGGGAGGTGGTTCTTAGGTGGTCAGTTGATAATGTTAATTGCAAAGAGTCACAACAGGAGGAGGGTTTATATTCATACAAAGTCCTAGATGAAATCATCAGGGGGAAGTAATGGGCAGTCGTGATCAAGGGCTGTGATGTCCCTAGATCAAGGCGTTGTTCTCAGATGTCACTTGATTACATCATGTCTCTGCTAAAATGTGTATTTCTTCTTCACTAGTTTTGTTTGTTTTCTAATGAAATTTCTCAGTTGTAAATATTTGAAGAACGGGTTGCGAGCTATGTCGTATTTGACAACAATTTTGTCAAGTGGCAACAAATGTTTACTAGGGCTGCACAATATATCGCAAATTTACCGTCATCAGGATATCAACATGCGCTATATACATATTGCAAAAGACTGACTGAAGTGAGATAAATGGTGTGTTTACATGCACTATGCATTCATGCTCTGCATGTCAATATATTTGGACAATCAGACAGAGCCCTACTACCCTAGTCCCCATGTAGATGCGAGTGGCTGAGGTCACAAAGCACGTAGAGAGAGAGAGTTAGTGAGTGTCGTGATGACTGAAGGGACAGAGACGAGTGAGGAAAATGTTGGCAAACAAGAGCTTGTGGCTAAAAGAAACAGCACGTCTGTTATTTAGAAGTACTTCGGTTACAATAAAAGATGACACATTACAAACACAGGTACTCTCTAAGTAATGCGGAACAGTTGTAGCAACCAGCAGAGGAAACACGACTAATCTCCATAGCCACCTACAACACAACCACAAAGAGAGGGCTTTGTAAGTCTGATAAACAAACTGAACTGAGGCAGCCAAAATAAAAAAAGGAAGGAATTCCAATTAGCAACGTGGTAAATGGCAATCTTGCTTCATAACTATTAAGGGCATACATCCGCCTTTGGATGGAGCTGCTCTCATATCTAGCAATATGGCCAAATTTATTGACCCAAACCCATGACAACCCAGAGTCCAGACTAGGAGACAGAGATGCAGTCTTACACGCTTCTCTGCGCTTCCATTAAAGCAGTTACCCACCTAATTACATATAGAAACTGTGTCTGTCCCTCGACCAACTAAATCAGTTAATTCAGCTTCAAATAGAGGACCTATTCACATAAATCTGATTAAAATTAATACCACTTCAGTAATGGATCAAAATAAAAGAGTTAAATGTAGACTCTTAAACACTAGATCTCTCTCCTCTAAAGGTGTATTTATTAATGATATAATATCAGATCATTATATTGACTTATTCTGTCTCACTGAAACTTGGCTGCGCCAGGAAGAATTCACCAGCCTAAATGAATCCACACCTCCTAGTCATATTAATACTCACATTCCTCGAGATATTGGCCGAGGAGGGGGAGTTGCAGCCATTATTAACTCTAACTTAATAATTAACCCCAGGCCTAAACTTAGTCAGAGTTTCTATCAAATGTAGTCCTTAGTACTGATAAAGTAATCATAGTAGGTGACTTTAACATTCATGTGGATGTTGATAATGGCAGCCATCACACTGCATTTATTGCTTTATTGGATTCAATTGGCTTCTCTCAAAATGTGAATGAACCCACTCACTGTTATAACCACACCCTCGACCTTGTTCTGACATATGGTATTGAAGTTGAACATTTAATAGTTTTCCCTCATAATCCTTCTTTATCAGACCATTATGTAATAACGTTTGAATTCCTATGACTGGACTATACGCCGTTAGACAAACATGTTCTTACTAGATGTCTGTCTGATGGTGTTGTCACTAAATTTAAAGAAATAATTCCATCAGTACTGAACTCAATACCATGTCTCAATACAACAGAGTTGACTTATTCTGACTTTAGTCTCCCCCAGATTGACTGTGTTGTTGATAGTGCTGTAGACTCACTGAGAACAACTCTGAACTCCATCGCTCCTCTAAAAAAGAAGGTAATTAAACAACAGAGAACAGCTCCATGGTACAATTCCCGAACCAGACAATTAAAGCAAACTTCACGAAAATTAGAAAGATTATGGCGTTCCACTAAATTAAAAGAATCTCACTTAGCCTGGCAAAACACTCTTAAAGCATACAAGAAGGCCCTCTGTAACGCCAGAGTCGCCTACTACTCATCACTAATAGAGGAGAATAAAAACAGTCCATGGTTTCTTTTCAGTACTTTGGCTAAACTGACAAAGAGCCACAATACTGATCCATGTATTCCTTTAACTCTCAGTAGTGATGACTTCATGAGTTTCTTTAATGATAAAATTTTAACCATTAGGGACAAAATCAATCACCTCCTGCCATCAATAAGCACTGATTTATCCTCTAACACAGAATACCTACTTTAGACTGTTTTTCTACAGTCGACCTTATAGAATTAACTTCAATGATTACTTCATCCAAACCATCAACTTGACTCTTAGACCCGATTCCAACTACGCTGCTCAAGGAAGTATTTCCCTCAGTTAGCACTTCCTTATTAGATATGATTAATCTGTCTTTAGTGACAGGTTATGTACCGCAGTCCTTTAAGGTAGCTGTAATTAAACCACTTCTTAAAAAGCCTACTCTTGATTCAGAGGTTCTAGTCAACTATAGGCTGATATCGAACCTTCCCTTTCTCTCTAAGATCCTTGAGAAAGCAGTTGCTAATCAGCTGTGTAACATTCTCCATAGTAACAGTTTATTTGAGAATTTTCAGTCTGGATTTGGGGCTCATCATAGCACAGAAACTGCACTGGTAAAAGTTACAAATGACCTTTTAACCTCATCAGACAATGGACTTCTCTCTGTCCTCATCCTGTTAGACCTTAGTGCTGCCTTTGACACTATTGATCATCAAATCCTGTTGCAGAGACTTGAACATTGAATTGATATTTAAGGAACAGCACTGAAATGGTTTAAATCATATTAATCTGATAGATTTCAGTATGTAAAAGTTAATGATAAATCCACCATGCAAACAAAAGTTAGACATGGTGTTCCTCAAGGCTCAGTGCTTGGACCAATACTATTCTCCTTATATATGCTTCCTTTAGGAAAAATTATCTGGAATCACTCAATACATTTTCATTGTTATGCAGATGATACTCAATTATATCTATAAATAAAGCCAAATGAAACTAACCAATTAACTAAACTACAGACATGCATTAAGGACATAAAGACCTGGATGAGCTGTAACTTCCTGTTGTTAAACTCAGAAAAAACTGAAGTTATTGTGCTTGGACCTAAACACCTTAGAAATTCATTATCAAGTGACATAACTACTCTGGATGGCATTACTCTGGCCTCCAGCACCACTGTAAGGAACCTAGGAGTTATATTTGATCAGGATCTGTCTTTTAATTCCCACATAAAACACATTTCAAGGACTGCCTTCTTTCATCTGCATAATATTGCAAGAATTAGACATATCCTGTCTCAAAATGATGCTGAAAAACTAGTCCATGCATTTGTTACTTCTAGGTTGGACTACTGTAATTCATTATTATCAGGCTGTCCTAACAAGTCTCTAAAGACTCTCCAGCTGGTCCAGAATGCAGCTGCTCGTGTTCTGACAAAAACTAGAAAGAGAGATCATATTACTCCCATCTTGGCTTCACTGCATTGGCTTCCCGTAAAATTCAGAATAGAATTCAAAATCCTCCTCCTCACCTTCAAAGCTTTTAATGGTCAGGCTCCATCATATCTTAAAGAGCTGATAGTACCTTATGTACCTACTAGAACACTGCGCTCCCAGCATGCAGGTCTACTTGTGGTTCCTCGTATCTCTAAAAGTAGAACAGGAGGCAGAGCCTTCAGCTATCAGGCTCCTCTCCTGTGGAACCATCTTCCAGATTTGGTCCAGGGGGCAGACACCCGCCCTACATTTAAGAGTAGACTTAAAACTTTCCTTTTTGATAAAGCATATAGTTAGGGCTCTTAGAGCTCTTAGCTTATGTTGCTATAGGCTTAGACAGCCGGGGGACTCCCATGATGCACTGAGCTCCTCTCTCCTCCTCCCTCTCTCTCTCTATCCATCCATCTATATCCATTAACATTCATGTTCTATTAATACATTCAATAACCTAAACTTCTTCCCCGGAGTTGTCTGTGCTTTCTCGTCTCACAGGTAATCTGGGCCTGTAGATGTCCGGATGACAGATTCCAGTCCCAGACCTTCTAGCTTCATTGTTGATTTTCATTGTGCTTTTCTTCCTGTTAAAAGGGAGTTTTTTCTCGCCACTGTTGCTCATGTGGGAATGTTGGGTCTCTTTAAAGTTAAAACCTGAAGAGTCGGTTTAGAACCTGCTCTATGTGTAAAGTGCCTTGAGATAACTTTGTTGTGATTTGGCGCTATACAAATAAAGATTGATTGATTGATTGATTGATTAAGAAGTTGTTATCAAAATGTCTTTATCAAAAAGAAGAATGTGGACACACAGTGCAGAGTTTTCCAGGAAAAATGGACTGCGAATTATTTATTCACAGAGGTGAATAAGAGCTCAAAGAATATAATATTTGGCTTCACTATGAGACTCATCATAAAGAAAAATATCACCATTTGAAAGGACAACTAAGAAAAGATGAGATAAACAAATTGTTAGCTGGTCTGAATGAACAGCAGTCTTCTTTTACTTGCAGCTGGGAGGTCAGTGATGCAGCAGTGAAAGCCAGCTACCTTATTGCTAACGAGTTAGTGCAAGAATCCAAGCCATTTTCTGATGGTGAGTTTGTGAAAACATGCGTGCTGAAGGCTGCAGAAGTCATTTGCCCCGAAAAGCGACCTGCCTTTGCCAACATTAGTCTATCGAGGAACACTTCATAGGCACCAACTCAAGGAACTCCTCTGTGATGGTCAAAGTCTCATCAACACTCCAATTAAATATTGCCAGTCGAGCAACATCTGTAACATCAGTGCTCTCATCAATTGCAACGGAAAATGCAATAAATGACTTGATTTTGTCATTCATTTGGCTGTCCAAGGCTCCTGAGATATCTGTTACCCTATCTACGACAGTTTGACACTTTTCTCAGTGATAATGACATTCAGCGTGGCCTACCATACCACACTGAAGTATGGTGGTTAAGCCGAGGTGCTGTACTCAAGCTTTTCTTTGAGCTACGAGAGGAAATTGGACAGTTCATGGAGAAAAAGGGTAGCCCAGAAGGAACTTAAATGCCCGGAATGGTGCAAGATCTTGCCTTTATGGTGGATATTACACAGCACCTGAATAATCTTAACAAAATGTTGCAGGGCCGCAAAAGAGTTGTCACTCAGTCTTACGACAGCATACGCACATTCAAGTTAAAACTGTCACTCTCTTTATAGCGGTGACACCGCTCATTTCCGATGTCTAACAGCTGTGTGTGCGACCGGACGTAATGCTGATATGGATCAATACAAAGACAGGATAACACGATTGCTGTGGGAGTTCGAGGGGGGGTTTCAGGTCTTCAGTGAACTTGAGAACGAATTTCTTTTTTCACTCGCCATTTACAGCCTTCTGATATGCCAGCTGACATCCAACTCGAGATAATTGACTTTAAGTGTGATACCGATATGAAGGAGAAATTTGCGTCAGTGGGCTTGGACACGTTTTATCAATATCTCTTGCCAGGGTACCCCAAATTAACATCCCTGGCTGCAAAGGTTTTATCCATGTTTGGGACTACCTATCTTTGTGAACAGGTGTTCTCTGTGTATAGATACATCTGTGGATGCGCTGGGACACATCATCAGTGATGTTTGTTTCCTGAGGTCATCGGGTGTTTTGGGTCTCACAACATCAGACACCCTCCCTCAGGCGACCCAGCCAGGGTTGATCAGGCCCTGGCTTGTGTCCCAGCAGCGTTGGCCCACTTTTCGGACCTCTTGATCCAAATCCACCTAGAGGCCCTCTCCGCGGCCTCTACGGTGGACTTGATGGCTCTCCTCTTCGCAGCTCCTGTGATGCCAAGAAGGGTGTAGATCTTGCACAAGGAGCGGGCAGCAAAGCCTCTGCACCCTACCTCCACTGGTTCACAGCGAGCTTTCCAGCCCCTCCTCCGACACTCCTCGGTGAGCTCTTGGTATTTGAGCCGCTTGCGCTCATTGGCCTCTTCCATGCGGTCCTCCCAGGGGACTGTCAGTTCCACTAAGAGGACCTGCTTAGAGGAGGGAGATGTCAATACCAGATCTGGCCTCAAGGAAGTAGATGTTATAAACTCTGGGAACTTAAGCTGCCTGCCCAGGTCAACTCGCAGTTCCCAGTCCGATGCCGATGAGAGCAGGCTGGCTGATGGTGTTGGCTGCGGACGTGGCTTCTCTCCAGCCTTTACAAAGTTGATCCTCCTCTGGCTGCGGACATGCTTGTTCTTGTCCACTGCACTGGAGATGGCCTCTTCCACTGTCCTCAGGACCTGGTCGTGACGCCAGCGGTAGCGGCCCTCTCCAAGGGCTGATGGGCAGCTGCTCATGATGTGCTCCAGAGTCCCCTTTCCTGGACAGAGTGGACATGTTGGAGTGTCACTCTTGCCCCAGGTATGCAGGTTAGCTGGGCTGGGTAGTACATCATAGACAGCTTGGACCATGAACCTAATCCGCTGAGGCTCAGTCTTCCAGATGTCATTCCAGGTCAACTTCCTCTCCAGCGCTCCTTCCCACCTTGTCCATGCCCCCTGCTGCCGCATGCCCACCATCCTGCTGGTCCTCACCTCCTCGACACCTGCTCGGACCTCCTTCAGGACCAGATGGCGTCTGTCCTTGCCCTGAGCCTTGTCGTGCCGTGGTTGTGGGATGGCTCCCAGCCCTGCTCGCCCAGATGCCACCGTGCCCAACAGTGCTTTGTGTCTCAGCCGAGACTCTGCCAGCTCCAGCCCCTCTTGAGCCTTCCACTTCCTGCCCGTCCGCACCACGATACCAGCTGCTGCCACTCTAGAGTCTTTGGAGTCTCGATATACCAGTGCCTCTCTTGTGCGGGAGACCCTGAACTCCTCCTCCAGGCTGTTGATGGGGAGCTGAAGCTTGTTGCTCCTGCCATACAGTGCTGCACTTGTGAGACTGCGTGGCAGACCCAGCCATCGTCGGAGGTAGCAGCTGATTTTCCTCTCCAGGGTCTCGACTGTAGACATTGTCACCTCATACACTAGCAGGGGCCAGAGGATACGGGGCAAGATGCCATGTTGGTACAACCATGCCTTGAACCTACCAGGTAGACCAGACTTGTCTACTGTAGACAACCAAGTTTCGAGCCTCTTGATGGTTGTTTGGACTGATGCTGTGTCTCTGAGGCTACAGTCAAACACCTTGCCCAGGCTAGTTACTGGCTTCTCAGTGATTGATGGTATTACTGCGCCGTCCACAAAGAAGCGGAACTTGTCCACCACTTTTCCTCTCTTCAGAACCATGGACCTAGATTTTGTTGGTTTAAAGCTCATCCTAGCCCAAGAGATGAGCTTGACCAGGCCCTGAAGGATCCACCTGCATCCAGGCACTGAAGTGGTCGTGACAGACAGGTCGTCCATGAAGGCTCTGATGGGAGGCTGCCGAATTCCAGACTTGGACAGGGGACCTCTGCACTCTGTCTCGGCGGCCTTGACCAACATGTTCATGGCCAGAGCGAAAAGGATGACCGAGATTGTGCAGCCTGTTATGATCCCTTTCTCGAGCCGGTGCCAGTTAGATGTTATGCTCCCTGATGTAACTCTCAGCCTAAAGTCTCCATAGTAATCCAGGATGAGGTCCTTGATCTTGCAGGGGATGTGGTGGTGGTCCAGGGTGGTCTCAACCAGCTTGTGGGGGATCGACCCATATGCATTGGCGAGGTCCAGCCAAAGCACCGCTAGGTCTCCCTTCCCCTCCCGTGCCTCCCTGATCAGCTGTAATGAACCTAAATAAAACAAAGCACCGCTCAAGGTTAACAAACACACACTTGAATGACATTGTGAAATGTGCTGCTGCTCAGGATTAGACACCTGATATTGATGCACTCGTGAAGGCTAAAAGATGCCAAGTTTCAGCAGCCAGCAGCAGCCAATAGGAAAAAAAAGATTAATCAGCAAGAAGGCCTGGGCCTAATTCTTGTGATGCTTGTTCAGAAAAATGTGCACTCTGATGAATACAGATCTTTGAAAATAAGATTACTCTGGTTTCATATTAATAGACAATGAATCCATGATCCGTGAATATGTAGGCTACAAATGTAGACTGAATGATAAAGCATAGTGCTGAAAAACAAAGCTAAAGATTTGGAGTTGACCTAAGTTATTTTGCTAGTATTTTACTGGTCCAGCCCACTTGAGATCAGATGGGCTGTATGTGGCTCCTGAACCAAAATGAGTTTGACACATCTGGGATAGACTGATGTACTGATGATACACATGGTAGAAGTAGGTGGTCCAAACTAATCATTATAAAAAAGAAATAGCAGCAGGGCGTGAGTGAGTGTGAAAACGGTCATTTGCGTGACTCTCACTCTGATTGCGTGAGAGTTGACAGCTCTGGGTGTTTTGTTGGCTCAAATACGCTATTTAAGAAAGATTTAGCCTACCAGAGCAGATTGACTCAGCGTGCCGTCATACAGGAAGTAAGTGAATGAATGTATTTTAGCATGTAAAAACAAATGTTGTATTTTTACAATAGAAGAACGCAAATAATTGAATTATATTGATGTAATATTATTTAGGCTTGACTATTAAACAAAGTAATGATTTTGATGGAATTGCAACACTGAATCAATTCCACATAGATTGGTGGGTAATAACTCAGCTAACGTTAGCCTGCAGTTAAAAAAAGAAAAAAAAAGTTGTTTCACTCCTAGTCTGGGAAAACTCTCAAAGTAGGGTTTTAATAAAAATAAGTATTAGCAGAACAATGAACTCAAGGTAGGCTATAAAAAGTACTGATGTGTTACTACTAATGCATTTTAGCTGGTCGATTCTGTGCAAAAACTATTTGTTATGTAAGTAGTTACCATACAAACACCTGACTAGAGGTCAATTATACAACAGATCAGATTTATTGGGAACACCTTTAATTAACACGGTTACAGTACTTTAATGAAGAAAGCTATAAGCAATTTTATTTTACCATTCAAACATTTCAAGGTTATCTACAATGAAACAGGCTGATCATTGCATCATTTCATCTGGCTGGGAATTATTTGAACCCTTCCTCCTTTTTTTCTGACCCAGCCCTAAGATTTTTGTGGCCCTAAACAAGATTCTTTATTCATTTTTTTTAAAAGATTTATTTTGGGCTTTTCTACCTTTATTCTGTACAGTAACTGGCAGAGAGGCTGACAGGAAACAGGGAGAGAGAGAGGGAGAGAGAGAGAGAGAGAGAGAGAGAGAGAGAGAGAGAGATAGGAATGTCCTGCAGCAATGATCCACGGCTGAATTAGAACTGAGGATGGTGTGACTACATGGCATGCGCTTCAACCACTCGACCACCAGGGGGCTCCACCTAAACAAAATTCTGTTTGTGGCCCCAAAACACTTCAGACACAACCACCAAAACCACCAAACCACACACGCTGCTCATTACTGAATGAACATGAACACACACACTAGAGATGGAAAATGAATTAACAACAACTCTCTGACTTTATTTGAAACAAAAGTTTATCAAAAATGTGTGAGAAATAGATCTATAGGTTGTGCTAGTACTGGATGTTGGGGGGGGGGGGGGGGGGGGGGGGGGGTTATGACCTCTGGAGCTGCAGTCACATCATACGAGGGAGGAGATGACACTGAAGTCTCTGACCACTTTCCCTCAGCAGCAGTCAGCTGATGAGGTAGATGGTCCTGGTGCAGTAGAAGTTGTTCCAAAATATTTAATTTTAGAAAAGATTATACATTATATTATGTTTTAAAAAAAAAAAAGTATGCTGGAAGACATTACAAAGGTACATTACATGTGTCTTTCAGGACTATATATATTAACCACATAACAAATACAAATTTATCAAAATATTCAAATTATTCATTTATCTAGCTATGTCCAAATATGATCTACGGAAGTACAATTTAAAGCTACCCTTACCTTTGTTACATTTTTACACATTTTTTTGTTTAGGTTAAAGTGCTATCAATAAGGTAATAGTACTCTAAAATGTTAGCGCGACCAGGTATAGAAACTCATCATTATTCCATCCTCATAATATTCTGTGAAAACTCTGACCAATCATATCATTCGGTCCGAATGATGTCCGAGGCGTTCCCAGGCCAGCCGAGAAACATAGTCTCTCCAGCGTGTCCTGGGTCTTCCCCGGGGTGTCCTGGGTCTTCCCCGGTGGGACGTGCCCTGAACACCTCACCAGGGAGGCGTCCAGGAGGCATCCTGACTAGATGCCCGAGCCACCTCATCTGGCTCCTCTCAACGCGGAGGAGCAGCGGGTCTACTCCGAGCTCCTCACGGATGACCAAGCTTCTCACCCTATCTCTAAAAGGGAGAGCCCAGCCACCCTACGGAGGAAGCTCATTTCGGCCGCTTGTACCCGCGATCTTGTTCTTTCGCTCACCCAAAGCTCATGACCATAGGTGAGGGTAGGAATGAAGATCCTTTCGGCTCAGCTCTCTCATCATCCGTGCAGAGTCCGCATTACCGCAGACGCCGCACCGATCCGCCTGTCGATCCACTCCTCCCGCTCCTTCCCTCACTCGTGAACAAGACCCCGAGGTACTTGAACTCCTCCACTTGGGGCAGGATATCATCCCCGACCCGGAGAGTGCACTTCCACCTCTTAATAAAAATAAATGAAAATAACATCATTTTTTCAGGTTTTGGTTATGAATCCTGTCAGGTTATTAGGTAGTTAGAATGCCATTTAGTTCAGTCTAATTAGTCAGGCTCTCTTTTTATTTTATTATTTTGGCTTAATAAATCATATTTTATAGTTCCTTTACTTCATAGGAGGTCCCTTAAATTTTTCTCTTTTTAAACCAAAATCAAATGCCAACCAAAAAAAAACAATTTTGGTGACCAGGGCTGTTTTGGTTTGGTGGCAAACTTTCCAGTTTGTCTTTCCATTGCTTGTACTTAGCTCAGTTTTTTTCACAATAAATCTCTTTAGCAGCCACTGGCCGCTCAACACCAAAGCATTTTTCTCAGTAACACTAACACTCAGTATAATAGTAAAGGATATAGCCTAGATGCATGAAGGCAATTTTTTTTTTAAATTAAAGGTCTTATAAATGAATTTATAGGGACTGATGGGGATCTGTGGGAGGGATAAGGGTGTGTTGTTTTTGTTTTGTTTTGTTGTCTTGTTTATTTTGTTTTGGAGTTTCTTTTTTGGGGTGTATGTTGTTGTTGTATTGTACTTATACCACATGTGCACTTCATGAATACATATGTATTCATGTGTATGCACACACAATAATTAATGACATATATCTCTATACTGTTTACACGCATGTGCATGCTATCTACAATTGTTTTGCTCAAGGTGTAGACAAGAATTAGTGAATATATTTGAATTTATTGTATTGATGTGTCAATGTGGATTGTTTTAATATGTGGTTTTCATGTGAAAAATCAATAAAAAAATTGGTCACAGAAAAAAAAATGAAAGGCCTTGAACAATATACTCCCCACACTTGTCATATTTTTCAACATACATTTCATACATTTCATTTCATCTACAGCTCTAACAACAACCCTAATTTAACAACCGGTCTTTGTTACCAGCATTAATGTACATTAATGTACATTAATGTAACTAGACATGTAAATTGCTAAACAATAGAATTTTATTCTTTTTTTATATAGTGTAATTGTATCTTTTTAAACTTTATCATGCCAACCCCCTATATGAATAATTTTCCTCTTTTAGACATTCAGACAGGAAGCCCACACTGTAAAAAAAAATTACCGTTAAATAACAAAGTATTGGCAGTTACAATCGCCAGCAATTTACTGTTATTTTACAGTATCCCTACTGTAATCTAAAACAACAGTTAATTACTGTAAAAAAGAGACAGTACTGTATATAATATAAGTTTTACAGTATAGTACTGTAAGTGGTTTGCTTGCCCTCATACTGTTGCTACTGTAATCTCCTTAAACAGTTTATTACTGTAATATTAATTAAAATTGTTCCTGTACCGTAATGTGACCTTTACCTTTACAGGTGGCAACTTCATACTTTGTTTTTGACCGGCTTCTCCATTGTCTTGGACATCAGCTTCCCCTAGTTGGCCTTTGTTCGCCTTTCAGGGTTTGTACCAATGAAGCACCTAAAATGTAGTGACAGAAATGCATGTCGGAAATTAAGTGTGGTAAATACAGAATATTTGCACTCTATCGCTTACAGCATATAAACATTTGGAGATGTGTTCTCATAACAATGACCACTGTGTCTCATAATTATGAGAATGATCTCATTTTTAAGAACTATTCTATCAATATGAGAAACTAAACATGAATTAAACTCAATTCAATTGTCACAGCATATGAATCCTATTTATTTCAATCAGTGTGAGGCATTAGGAGTGTTGGTATCTTGGAGTAATGTAGACAACCTACAAACCTCAAGATTCAAATACCCATTGCAATACCATCCTTGATGATTTCAGTATTTTACATGTAAAATAAATACCACTAAAACTAATCTGATTACACATAATGATAATGCCATATACATTAATCAAAGATATCAATACATTCCAGGCTGACCTTTGAATGAACTCCAGTCTTTGCAGTGTGTCTTGGTGTTAAAGTTGAACAGTACAGCGAGCCCTGTGATGAAGCTTGGTTGGATGTCTTCACAGATGACATGACTTTCAATGCAGTTTCAGCTTTCATCCAGCATCAAATTGTGGCTTTATCACTAGCAACTGATGCAGACAAAAATGATAGTTAATGTCACAAAACAGTATCAAGTATGATCATCAGGGCCCTATCCAGGTATTTTAAGGTATTAGAATTGCTGAACACTTGATGACATTTGGAACACTCAAAGACTATATCTTCCTTTTTTTACTCAGTTACATGAAGTATCATTTATTTCCACAAAGACAACATTGATGAAAGTACAACTAATAAACTACATCTAGTTTATTAGACAGACAGACAGACAGACAGACTAATTGATGTTATATTCTAAGCTTTGCTTATGTGTCACTTAACAAGCAGTAACAGGTGTGGGCTGGCTGGGAGGTTCAGTGACAGTAACACTGGCTGCAGGAGCAGGTATCTGTAAAACATGGACAATGGCATCCAAATTAATAATGAAATTATGCTTACATCACAAGCAAATTCCCCCTCCTTAGGTATGGAGAAAAGCAACATGACACATCCCACAAACATTTTTATGAAATAACCCCACAACACAACAAAAGGAATCCAGGATGGATTACAATGGCAGCAGGTGGTCATCTTCTCGGTCCAGTGCAGAGCTGACAGGGTCAGAGTCAAACAGAAAATCACCTTCTTATATTCTTCCTGTTTCTTCCATCTATCTTGAATATGTTTTTGCCCATTGTATGCTAAATGAGGTGGTGGGACCTGATGCAACATGTTGCTCACATGAGTTGTGGGCAGACTTGAACAAAAAATACTGTATTATACCATAAAATGACACAGTAGCTTACAGTCAGTATTTCTTTGCAAAAAGACATCAACATTAACAGTATTTAATTGTATTTATGGTAAACAGTAAATTATTGTATGAAATTCACTGTATTTTTACAGTAATTTGTGCAGTGACAGTTGTAGAGTGTGCAACTGCCATTTTACAGATGGACTTAAGAGGAGTCCAATATGCTTCTCCGGGTGTGGAAAGAGTCTGCTAGTGGAGGGCAATCCGTCCCGTGGAGGAGAGTCCGCCTATATATGGCAGTCTGCCTATGGTGGAAAGTCTGCCTGTGGAGTACAGTCTGTCTGTGGAGGAGCCAGTCTGTCTACGGACCTTTAGAAGCACACCTACTCCAGATACAAATGTATTCATTTAAAATTTTGATTAGTGTAGTGTTAAACTTTGTGATAACATGCTACAGCAAATTGTGTCATGGATTGATCTTTAACAAGGACATCGTACCTTAGAGTGGAATTCTGGAGGTCTTCAGGTGAGGTGATCTAAGGACATTGCATGGATTAGGATCCAAGTTGCAAGGGCACGTCTGTTTGAAAGAATATAAAATTGTGAAGCGGTGAACCTCTGCTATACTTTGGTGAATCTCCAGAGTCCCTTGATCAAGGAAGTTTTGGTTAATTTGGATGAGTAACTATCCGTTTGCAGAGCCCACCACAGTGAAACAGTAACACACACTTTTGTTTTAATTAGATATTTGAGGACGTTTTACAAAGTTGATTTAATATGGTTGGTAATGTGTAATGATAGCTGCACATCATCATACAACCACTGGCTGTCAAGATGGTGTCCAGCAAATGATGTGGGCTTCATAGGCAGACTTTCTGGAGAAGACCAGGGGCCTGTACTAAACAGGATTTGGGGTTAGTGAGGTAACTTCAGGTTTAACTTCAGGTCATAGGAAGGTGGTTCACTTCTTAATGGGTTACATCACTATGGTAACTTATGCTACAGAGCTGACCTGCTCCAGAGCAGGTTAACTTCAGAGGATCAGATCACAACCTGTCATCACTCCAACCACCAACCAATTAGATCACTGGATATAAGGAGTCATCATTCCTACAGGATACTGACATGGACAATGATAAGAAAACTGAAATCATCACTTTTGGTAAACCTGTGCTTCTGGATGGCATTGATGGTGCTCTTGGACCTCCCAGAGCACCATCCAGACTCAAGTATGAAACCTTGGTGTGCTGATAGACTCAGATCTGGTCTTCAGCAGTCACATCAAATCAATCACCAAAACAGCCTTCTATCAGCTTAAGAACATATCCAGAGTGAAGGGTTTTATGTCTCAAACAGACCAGGAGAAGTTGATTCATGCTTTCATCTCAAGTAGACTCGACTACTGCAACGGTCTTCTGACTGGACTCCCACAAAAAAGCATTAAACAGCTGCAGCTCATTCAGAACGCTGCAGCTCCAGTTTGAACCAGAACAAAGAGATCAGAGCACATTACTCCAGTTCTAAAGTCTTTACACTGGCTCCCAGTCAGCTATAGAATAGATTTTAAAGTTCTGCTACTGGTCTACAAATCACTGAATGGTTTAGGTCCAGAATACATGAATGACATGTTAGTAGAATATAAACCCAGTAGAGCTCTGAGATCTACTGACTCAGGTCAGATAGTTGAGCCCAGAGTTCAAACTAAACATGATGAAGCAGCTTTTACACAACTGGAACAAACTACCAGCAGAACTGAAATCAGCCCCAACAGTGAACATTTTTAAATCCAGGTTAAAAACATTTCTCTTCTCCTGTGCTTATGATTGAGCTCTTTTAAAGCACTTTACATTTTAATCTTTCATTTGCACTCTATGTCATTTTAATGATTTTAAAGCTAATCATTATTTTATGCTGCAATTTCTGTTTTTCTGTACTTTGTTTTTATTATCAGTGTGTGTGTGTGTGTGTGTGTGTGTGTGTGTGTGGGGGGGGGGGGGTTAGGGAGTAATTGTCCATGCGTTGACTATTATTGTGCTTTATTTTTATTTCTGAAATTGCATGTTTGTATGTTTTTTTTATTTCCAACTCTTACCGTTGGATGTCTGTTTTATGTAAAACACATTGAGTTGCCATTGTGCTATATAAATACAACTGCCTTACCTTACCTTGCCTTGGTCCCTTAGCCTCCTGTAATCACCCTTGTGTTAAAAACCTTGGTGTGATCTTTGACAGAGCTTTTAAATTTAGATTAGTTAAT
This sequence comes from Scomber japonicus, assembly GCF_027409825.1. Lineage (NCBI taxonomy): Eukaryota > Metazoa > Chordata > Actinopteri > Scombriformes > Scombridae > Scomber > Scomber japonicus. The sequence continues at coordinate 3,174,985 of NC_070600.1, read as the reverse complement.
TTGTTAAGACAAAGTTAGACTTCTTGCTGAGGTTAAGGCTAACCCTATCTTCCCTTTAACAAGTTTGAGAGGGTCGTCCATATGTTTATTATGTCTCGTTTGGATTACTGTAATTCCCTCTCTTATGATGTTGATCATTCATCTCTTCATCACCTGCAGCTGGTTCAAAATGCAGCAGCTCAAAAGCAGAGGTGACACAGCCTTTGCAGTGGCTGCTCCAAACTTGTGGAACAGCCTACCCCTTAATATGAGAACAGCTCCAACACATGAACATTTTAAATTGTTGCTCAAGACTCACCTCTTTGCACTGGCTTTTAATCCTAGTTGAGCTTGATATTCTGAATGTTTTACTGCTAACTATATTTGCTTTCATCTATTGTGTATCTATTGCGTCTTTATTGTTGAGTTTTTATTTATTTATTATCTATTATGTTATTTAGCTTACTTATAATGGTTATTTTATTTTTTCTTTGGCTTGTACAGCATTTTGGTCAAGCAAGGTTGTTTTAAATGTACTGTAGAAATAAACTTTGACTTTGACTTTGACTTTGAGTTAACAATAACCCTTTTACAGGCCTGTAGAAATATTTTTTGTTTGAGACTTTGTAGTTCCACTGGTTTTAAAGCAGAGCTTATAACAAACACAAGATTGTTTATGACAGTAACACATAATTATGATTTTAGCTGCATTTTAATTATGCAAAGTTGGTTTCATCCCTGCAGTGACAGCTGACAGTGAGGATGATTTTACACTCTGACTCCATTACTGCAGCTCAGAATAGCATGAGACAACTGTGTGACGATAACTGGAAATAAATAAAATTGTCTTATTAGAAAAAGAAATTGACATGCTGCTAATTGGCTCTTATGATTATAAATGCAACATTGGGGTCAGACAGACCTCATCAGTCATTAACTACTTTTCCTTTTGCTTCAGTGGCAGAAACGGTTTGGCATCACTATTAAGTTTCTTTTTATGTGATATATTCAGAATGGTCTCTTCATCATCCAAGTAAATAGCAAACAATAATCACTTTATTCTCAAGTCATATATAAAAATATCTATATGTATTTTAAATGTTAATGTATTTTTTATATGTGGTAATTATTTGTAATGTTTCTATATCTTCTTATTCCACTGTCACTTACATTTCATCTTCTTTTTTTTTTTTTTTTTTTTTAAAGCAGAAGTTTCCCACATATAGCTCTCTGTTTCACCTCGCATTATGTTATGTGTAATTTTACTTTTACTTCATGGTTCTGATGATGTCACTTGTAATTAACAACCCTGCCTCTTTCACATGAATGCACCAATAGTTGGATCAGAAAATTTGACTGAGCTTGTTGATAGCCAGCGTTGTAGTACTGGTTATCCGGATATGGCTGAGTTTTAGTAGACCAAAACCATGACAACCTAACAGCAGTCCTACAAACTTCCCTGTGTTTCCATTAGAGCAGTTACCCACCCAATGCAATAGTACAACAAAATAAGATAATTAATGTGGACTGTTGTCATGGATAGAGGAGCAGGTGGACCCTAATGCAGAGGTCAAACGCAAAAGCTGGCTGAAGAAAAATGACTTTATTTTAGCTGAGCAAAAACTAAATGCAACTAACAGCGGATCCAACAAAAACATTAATACATCCATCTAAGAAAAAACAACAAAATAATAGAATGCAATAATGCAATGCAGGTCTTCAAACTACAACCCAAATATAAATAAGTAAAACCAAATGACCAAAAGGAATGAATAACAGGAGTTAATAGTGGAAACCAAGAGAACAAACACAAAGAGGTCAAAAAGGCTGTGACAACCCTTAAAACATTAGTTCTCTGTTGTTTACATCTGTATTAATAAATTACCTAATCTGTGATTATCATACTGATTTATTTTGTCTCACTGAAACCTAGGGAGAGTAGGTCCACAGACGTAAACTTAATTATAACTCATTCAAAAGTCTTGTTCTTAGTCTTTCACACCCAACCCGGAAAACTTTACAGCCAGTTCTATTTGTTATAATGTGCCACCCTCCTGGCTCATACTCTGGATTTTTATCTGACTTCTCAGAGTTTTTATCAAATTTAGTCCTCAGCAGTGATAAATGAATAATACTTGCTGATTTTAATATTCATGTAAACATCAATAATGATAGCCTTAGCACTGCATTAGACTTAATTGGCTTAAGTCACACTCATTGTCTTAACCACACCCTCGAACCTATTCTGAAATATGGTACTGAAATGTAACATTTTATAGTTTTTCCACAAAATCCCCTTCTATCAGACCATTTCTTAATAACTTTTGAACTTTTTACTGACTACATGCCATTAGATATAAATGTCTTCACTAGGTGTCTGATATTGCTGTAGCTAAATTTAAGGAACATTTCCATCAGTACTGAATTCAATGTCTTTTCTCAATACAACAGAGGACTCTTCTTCTTGATTTAGTCCCTCCCAAGTTGATCATCATATTGTTGATAGTGCTGCAGACTCACTGAGAATGACTCCAGACTACATTGCTCCTTTAAAAAAGATGATAAGAACAAAACAAAAGAGGTTAGCTCTGTGGTATCACTCTGAAACTCACAAATAAGCAAACCTGAAAGGATGGCATTCCACCACACTGGAAGAATCTCACTTAGTCTGGAAAGATAGTCTCTAATGCCAGAGCTGCCTGTTACCCATCAGATCAAAATTTCTGCCCTCAATAGCCATTGATTTATCCACAAACACAGGGAACTTAGAAACAACTGCAAAACCTTTCTTTAGTAACATGATATGTACCACAGTGTTGTAAAGTAGCTGTAATTAAACCACTTGTTTAAAAGCCCACTCTTGATTCAGGTGTGACCATTATAGACACATATCTAACATTTCCTTTCTCTCTTAGATCCCTGAAAAAGCAGTCACTAATCAGTTAAATCAGTTGACTTTTTCAGTTTCAGTGTGACTTCCTACATAGCAATTGTTTATTAGAGGATTTTCATACTGGATTTAGAGCCCATCGTAGTTCAGAGACAGCTCTGGTAAAAGTTACAAATGATCTCCTAATTACATCAGACAAAGGACTTCTCTCTGTACTTGTCTTGAGCTCATTGATGCCATTTTTCCATCACATCACAGAAACTAAAACCACACTAGAATGCACTCCCAAAACGCAGGCTTACTTGTGGCTCTGTAAGCACCTCTCTCCTCCTCTCCCTCTCTGTTCACATCCTTGAATCTATAATGCATCTTACCAAGTTAACATCTTCACCACAGTTTCTCTTGTCTCACAGGTTGTTGTGGAAGCCAGAGAGCCAGGGATGTCAACTTTGTTCTGATTGACATCCATGCATGCTGCTGTTATTATTATCATTAGTCATACTTCACTGTCCCTCTGTCTCCCTCTTTCACTTGAATATTGGGTCTCTTTAAATTAAAGAATACGGTCTAGACCTGCTCCATGTGAAAAGTGCCTTGAGATAACTTTTGTTGTCATTTGGCACTATATAAATAAACTGCAAATTAATAGAATTGAAGTAATGCTGTAAGATTCATGATATACCAATACGTTTTTCCCTTCATTAACTTCTTATTTTCTATCTCTCTATCTCTGCACACTTGTCTTCCTCTTATATACACTACTGGTCAAAAGTAGAACGCCCCACTTTTTCCAGTTTTTTATTGAAATTCAAGCAGTTCAAGTCCACAAATAGCTTCAAATGGTACAAAGGTAAGTGGTGAACTGCCAGAGGTTAAAAAAAAGGTAAGGTTACCCAGAACTGAAAGTTATACAAAAACACTTAAAAATGTAGGTCTTTCCTACAGAGAAATTGTGAAGAAAGTCAAGGTGTCAGTGAGTACAGTTTCACTCAGAAACTGGGGGAAACTCTGAAAGGAAGAGGTCTGGCAGACCCAAAGCCACAACAGTCAGAAGACAACTTTCTGAGAGTCAACAGCTTGCGTGATAGGCGCTCACATGACAACAGCTTCAAGCACAGGTTCATAGTGGTCGTAGTAAGCAAGTCTCAGTTTCAACTGTGAAGAGAAGACTTCAAGTTGCAGGTTTGACAGGTGGAGTTGCAGCAAGAAAGCCATTGCTAAGATGTCAGAATAAGGAGAAGAGGCTTGCCTGGGCCATGAAACACCACCAATGAACATGACTACTGAATACTGGAAGAAGGTGTACTGGACTGATAAATCAGAATTTAAAATATTCTGTTCATCTCGCCGTCAAGTAGGTGAAAGGATGGTTCCTCAGTGTGTGACATTAACTGTTAAATATGGAGGAGGAAGCATGATGGTCTGGGGCTGTTTTTTTTTAATCCAGATTCAGGGTTGGCTACCACAGTATTCTGCTGCGATGCCATGCAGTACCCTCTGGTATGCATGTAGTTGGTCAGGGGTTTATCCTACAGAAAGATAATGACCCAAAACATAAGTCCAAATTATGCCAGAACTACCTTAAGAAAAAAGACCAAGATCGATGGTAAACTTGAAAACATTTTTTCAATAAAAAACTGGAAAAATTGGGGTGTTGAAAAACTTTTGACCGGTAGTGTGTGTACACACGCGCGCGCGTCTTCCTCCTATACATATGTGTGTGTATGTGTGCTTGTCCAGTGGCCTCTCCCACACGGAGCCCTGACGCTCTATGTGGGCTTGTTTCCATAGACCTGGTTGCTTGTTTCTCTCGCGAGATCTCACAACATTGCCTTCTCCTACAGTTTTATCCAAAATGGCGTCAACGCAGTTAACGGATGAGGAGCTTTTCTCCGAATTAAAGCGCTTTGGTTTCACTCCAGGCCCTGTTACCGAAAACACTCGACCGGTATATTTGAAGAAATTGAAGAAGCTACGTGAGGAGCAACAGCAACGTGGATTTAGATCTGGTAAAACTCGTAGCAGCGGGACCATTAACAGTACCACTGGCGGCGGCAACACGGCGGGATCAAGGCCAGCCAGCCATGACGTCACGCACCTGAACACCAGCAGAAGACCGGGCCGGAAGTCCTCCGTCCTCGGCTTCAGCTCCGACGAGTCTGACGCTGAAACTCCACAGAGAAGAAAAGGCCTCAATCATAGAGGCAGGGCAGACCAAAGCCCCGGTTTTCAACAACAACCGAAGATACGACCCGTTATAACACCCGGCGTGGCTATTAAGAATCAGCGTGGCGCAGGGACTACGCTGAATAGCAACAATTCTTCCCCGAGTCCGGACGGACATAGAAGTGTCTCGCTGAGTTGGGGAGTTCGTGCCAGATCCAGCCCTGAGGCGGAAGGAAGGAATTGTGACGACTCAAGAGACGAGGACGATTGTGAGGGGGGAAAAGAGAAAATATCTCGGTCAATAAATGGTAGCAGAGCGCCTCAATTGAACACTAGCAAGCTAGCTGGGGATTACTCGGACGAGGAGGAGGTCGGGGGCCTTGGTATTGGAGACCGACAGCGGGATAGGTTGGAGCTGAGACGGAGCTATCCGAAAGCGGTGTTTTCATCCCACATAGTTATCCGAGGGTCTCCAACGGTAGGGGCAACCGGAGTGATTAACTCACCCGGGAGTGTAAACATGGTGGGTAATCGGAGGGATGAGAAGGAGGAGGAAGACGAGGTACAGAGAATTGATTCGGACCGATCGGGAGGCATGTTGAGACACAACTTTCCCAGGAAGTCCATCTACGTGTCCCTCGCCGATAACCACGGAGGAGAGTCCGACAGAAACAACCACGTCGACGACGAGGACGGAGTATTCAGAAGCAGCAACACTAGTAGGTTCAGCAGTGGGTTGAGGCCGCGCTTTTCCAACTACAGCAGCTCATCCCAGACCTACAGGGGCAACCACTCCAATCACACTGCTCCCAACCACTCATATAGACAGGCAGTGCTGAAGCAGAAGCTGTCTCTCCCAGAGGATGAGCTGCTTCAGCAGTTTAAACGGGAAGAGGCGGCCTCCTCTGGCAGCTTCAGCGCTCATTACCTGTCCATGTTCCTGCTCACTGCAGCCTGCCTCTTCTTTCTGCTGCTGGGTCTCATGTACATTAGGATGAGGGGATCTGGATCCACGGAGGTGGATGGAGTTAGTAAGTATCTGACAAGCTCAAAACGTGTAAAATATAACTGCTGGCAATTTAGAGCCAGTGAATTTATGTGTCCATGTGGTATGACGGTGAGATTTGTGTTAATGTGTTTATTTTTTGCCACAGTGTGGCATCCCATCTACACAGCTAGTTGCTGCTGTTTTACCTTACCCCTTTCAACTACAACTGTGTACATTGTGTCAAGAAATATGTATTTTTCTTTTTAGGCTTAGGGAGATTAATAGTCATAAAAATTGAGATTTTTTTCTCAAATACAAAAAGAAAGTAGCTGAATTAAATATCAAAAGACCAATTTGGTTGTTGTCATATAAGATAAGATCAAATTTATTGATCCCACAGTGGGGAAAATTAATTGCTGCAACAGCTCAAAAAGATAGCCATATAAGAAAAAAACAAATGTATACAACAATAAAATTAAAAACTAAATAAAAGGACCCTTAAATGCAATATACATGTGTATATAAACAGTAAAATAAAAAAAAACTAACAAAAGGACCCTAAAGTGCAACTATAGTGCAGCATTGTACAGTCTGACTGCAGTTGGAATGAATGACCTGCGGAAGTGTTCCTTCTTACACTTGGGATGTATTAGTCTGTCTCTGAAGGAGCTGCTTAAGGCCTTTACAGTCAGATGCAGAGGGTGAGAGGTGTTGTCCATGATGGACAGTTTGGCTAAAACCCTCCTCTCTCCCACCACCTCTATAGTGTCCAGGTGGCAGCCACGGACTCAGCTGGCTCTTTTAATCAGTCTGTCGAGTCTGTTCTTGTCCCGCTCAGAACATCCACCTACCCAACTCACCACTGCATATGAGACCACAGATACCACCACAGAGTCGAAGAAGGTTATCAGCAGTGGTCTACACATACCAATCGATTCCAGCCTGCTCAACAGGTGTAAACAACACTGACCCTTCCTGTAAACTGTGAAGAGTCACTACTTTATCCTTCAACTAAAAAGAGCTCAGACATAGCGCTGTCCTACTTTATCAGTTTCAGTACAAGCAGGACAGAAAATAGAAATCTGCACACCAAGGCTTCATTCTGACTACACTGGTCCTGTGTGAATAAAGCTTGATAATTCATTTGAATAAGCAGGCCCACTTGTGGACAGCTGTGGGTGGGGCAAAACAGAATTGCTCAGAAAATACGTTGAAGAAGGCTCGACTTTTGTGGCAGAGCAACATGACATCATACAACAAGGTGCTGCGGAGGCACCTGAAATAAATGCAAGTGGTGGTAGATTAGTTTTTGATGTGAATGCAATATTTCTACTTTATACCTCTCAGTCACTGACTAAAGATATTATGCGGTCATGATATTTTATAGTTTAAAATTTTTAGTTTAAAAAATCCTGTTTGTATTATAAATCACTGTTCAGTGTTTTGATGCCTGATAGACCTTAAAATTCACAGATCTGTTACTCAGACTAGGCTTCATCATGTCTTGCTGGTACCTGCAAGAAACACGCCCCCACCAATGCGCCCCTTTTTTAACATAGGGCTGTTGGCTACTAAGTCATCTGCTAGGTAGTGCTAGCTACCAGACTTGCTAATTTTGCTGTGTAGCAGCCAGAGCTAGTTGGCCACTTTAGAGCTACATAATTCATCCTTCTCTAAAAAATATTGGCTCAATCCAGGCCCCAAACATACTGTAGATGGTGTTGTTTTCCTTTTCCACCTCCTTAGAGCTATGTGCTGGCTTTGCTGGCCCAAGCTTTCACCTGTCTACTTCATCCTGGAAGGATACATGTGAGTGTCAGGACTTCCCTGCACCTTAAGGCATGCACACTAAATGGGCATATGCTCTGGAACACAAGTGTTAAGGGTTGCCCAGATCCACAAATCATCAAGTCCATGGGGAATCTTAAGAATTGCCAACTGTTTTGATAATCAAATAATGTATTTTGGCTGTCTTTGAGCAAAACCTGCTTGCAATTTCAGCTTCTAAAATTTGATGACTTAATGCTTTTTGGGTCAAACATGATGATTTTAACTGCTAGTTAGGCAAAACAATATTCAAAGATGTCAAATTTGACTCGGAAATCATTTTTCACTTTTTATCTAATATTGTCTAATATTCAAACAATTAATACAAATAATCAGCATATTACTTGAGAATGAAAATTATAGTCGCAGCTCTACTTGCTCCTGCAAACAAATATAGACATTACAACAATAAATTAAAGTAATAATTTTCACTAATAGTAGTGCACAAATAAATTATTATATATAATTAGTTCACATAATCATAATCTCGATTCTTAACTTTTACAGTTCTGAACCAGTTGACAGATACAAAAAGGGACACACCTGTAACTGCACTATGGTGACATGATACTAGGGCTGGGGTGTCGGACCAAAACAAAAAATGGCGTCAGCGTGTAGCAGCAACAGCGCGATTCAGAGAAAAGTGCTCTAAAGAAAGTAAAGCAGATAGAGAAAGCAGAGCTTTCAATCAAGAATGGACACTCTGACCCTGTGTCTAGACAGAAAGTGTAGCGTTGGCAGCATGTTTAGATCGTTTTTCCCAGCCCTACATGAAACACATTCCTCCCTGTGGTTTCACACTATTCCACTCTGCTGGTGGTATTAAGGCATCAAGAAATACAAAAATGTACCAACAAAAGCAGGGTTCCAACACAAAGTGCAATGAAGTGAAAAGGATTTTGATTGTTGACTGATTAACGTGTTTAGTGATGTCTGAAGTACATTCCACGGTCTCCAAACATGCAGTCTTATTGCGAAAGACCATTTTTAGAAACCCAGCTTGTGCCTTCGCGTTTGTGGTGTGTTAGATTGAATATTTGTTTTTTATGAGCATGATTGCTTTTGTCTCCTGACTATCTCTTTCTCCTTTGTTGTAGTTAAGAGCCACCCTTTTGGCACCGAGTTTGACTCTTCTTATGTAAGTAGATATTTTCCTCTGACCACTCTTTTAGTTTTTTCTATAGCAAGATGTTAGATTTTAGAGCTCTATTTCAGTAAATCAAGTTCATGTAGTGCAATGTGTAGGGCTGAGCATTGTTCAAAAATGTTTGATACTGGTACCACCACCTCGACTTCAATACCTGTTCCTAAACCAGACATTTTGTTCAGCACCAAGTTTATGAAATCCATCTTAACAAAAGAACATTATATTACAGTGTAAACCTCTAGTTGTGTATTTCAGCCCTTTGGTAATTTTGCATATTCAAAGTAGTTTCATAACATAAAAAAATATAAAGGTATTTACTACAAATACCTTTTTACAGGTATTTTTGGCATCCAACAGATGTTGTGACTATAATGGCATTCAACTCAACAACCAAGAAGACTTGGTAGTTTTAATGTTGGGTAGTTGTAGAGAGAAAATGTGTTACAGCTAGTTAACATTAGGTATGTAGGTGAGACAAGATGATGATACTGTGGTTTGGTGGCTGGTGACCATAACACTACACATAACATGACAGGAGTCCACAGCTAACAATGGTTACATTTAGCTGAGCCTCACAATACACTGTTTGCCAGCCACTTAACCACCATTATTTGAATGTTAAACGACAGTTCCATAAGAAAGGGTTGCAAATAACCCTGGTAAATACATAGTTATGTTTGTAGAGTTTGTTTACTATTTATTGTTTACAGAACAAGACTGAGAAGGACCTGATCTTGAAGCTGCTGCTCAGTCTACACGACCACTTGGCCCACATTGCTGGTAGCTATCAACTCTGCACTGCACACATCTCATATCTTTCAAACATGAGTCTGATAAATAGGCCCAATAAACATATTTTGTTTCAGTACAGACTAAAACTGATGTTGAAGCGTAATGTGTGGACAGATGAGCAGCTTTTATTGAGCTGTGGCAGGGAGCACAGATCTGAAAAATAAAAGATTTACTAACTTAGACTTAGAAAAACGTTAATGTCCTCCAAGAGGCAATTTGTTGTAAAGCACAGAGACACATTAAAAAAACACCAGACAAACAATTCAAATCATCCATAGCAGCATCACAATGTCATCACCGTTCAAACAGACATTTTGATAACAAGACTTTGTTGTTTGTCCACTGGATGGAACAGAGGATGATGCTTTGTTTGACTCTGGGACTGACACAGAGTCCAGGGACACAGTGTTTGGTAAGCTTTATAGCAACATGGGCACAATATTTGCGCACATTGACAGCTCTGATGAAGAGATTTTGGGACTCAGTGAGCACACAGCTACACACTGTATCAAATATGTACTCAAGTTACTGTGTTCTTTTAAAAAGTTTAATTGAAACTCAGCCTAACCTGAACCTGGTCTGAGTTAAAATCCAGTTCAGTTAAGCAAATAATTACCAGACCATTAACCATTAACTTGACACACTGTTTCAGGTGTAAAAGGTGTTTTGGATTGTGTTTCAAATAAAAGTAAATTGAGAAAAGTTTTGGAATAACTTGCATAAACATATGTCTTTATAAATGAAAAGCTACTGGTGCATTCAGATAAACCAGTCCTTAATAGAAAAGCATTTTTGCCTGCTTGACACCCTTAATTAATGAATTAATTTGAAAGCATCTTATTGTCTTCTACTTGTATCATCTCACAAAAGTAATCAATCAGCCAGTACGCATGTGTCATAAATCCGGTGGTGATTTTACTCAGGCACTTATTTTTTGTCCAGAGTAAGAACATTTATGTGCACATATTAGTGAATGAGGCCCATTGTGTCTGTTTTGTCACCATGTCTGCACCAACAAAATAGCTCTGATCAAATGAATGAAATAGCTGTATTGGTCACACGTAGCTGGTGTTGGTTTGAAAGTGCCCAAAGCTCTTGGTGGCTAAAGAACAGGTGACCTATTGCAGCAGTGTGACTCATTGGCGTGAATGGAGGTCTATGAACATATATAATAGTTTTCCGACACATACACAACACCTGTAAGTAGGATCAATTAGTTGTTGGTTTGGCTCTTCACAAGACAGTAAGAAATAATTAGAAAATTGCCAGCCTTGTTTAAAGGACAAATATAATGCACAAATCACTTTAGAAACACGAGTCGGAACTTTGAGTGTGCCACGTCAGATTCACCAAACACTGCGTAAAGGTGAATCCTACATGTTCTAAATGAATACATGTTCCTGAGAATATTAAATTAGCATAGATGACAGCAGGTGTCCAGCAGGTTGTAGAGAAGCTCCATTCATAGAAATGGCACTAAAGACTAAGACCAGCTCTGAGATTGAGGTCCTTTTCTCATATATAGATCAACAGAAACACACATTATTAATGAATGGTGTAAGTGGTGGAATTAAAGGTCCAGAGAAAGACAAAGAATGGGACAAAATGACCCGTACTGTGAATGCTGTCTTGATTGTTGTGCGCAGCGTCACAGAAATAAAAGAATAGATCAATGATTTAACATGAAATTGGATGCCAAAAACATCTTGCTAGAGGAGCCAAACCATAACACTGATCATCTACATTTCTATTCAGTGAATACAAGTAATTAACCAATAGTCAGTTTGCATTGTGGAAAAGTAACTGTCGACAATTTGCTTTGTAGTTTCAGACGTTAATATTTATATTGTAAGCTTAAATTAGATCATAGTTTCAATTGCCAATTTAAATGACATATCCGTCTAAATTATTAAGTATTAAGTATTACTAATAAAGTAATACTTGTACAAACAGGGCAATGTCACCATTATTATGGATTGAGAAATGGAATTCATATACAGTTGCAATCAGAAATATTCAACCTCCTCAGCTCATAAGACATTGACGTGATGTGAATTGAGGATAATGACTATATGTGACAAACCAAAAACCCCATTAAACAACTAAACATATTTATTGATACATATTTGGGTCATTCTGAGAATATATTTTGACTTGACTTTGAGTTCAAATGAAAAATGTAACTTTTTCACAAATAATACCGGTGCAGTATTATTCAACCCCCAGCTTCAGTACTTTGCGGAGCATACTTTAGCCTTTATAACTTCTATTAAACATTTTGGTTGTGCTGACAAGCTTCTTACACCACTCGTGAATTTTGTTTTTACCTAAGAGAAAATCCTAAATGCGAGAAAATGGAGTGATTTTTGCATCTGGCCCATTGTGTTGATGCAAGCTGTTAGCAGAAGTGTGCTCTTTCTGATCTGTGATGAATTGATATTGTGATTGCAGGCCAGTATGACTGCGGAGACCAGCAGCATCCAAACAGGAGTCTGTCCATGGAAGAGGCCTCTGTGTATTTACAGGTAAGTCCACGTATCCATGTATCCTGTCTGTTCAGCTAAACTTGGAACATTGTCAATATCACAATCAATCAATCAATCAATCAAACCTTTCAGTTTAAAAAATAGTTTTTACTCTACACAGAAATAGGTGTGTAACGATACGCTGATCTACATCGATACATCAATTTAATGAGTAACAAGCAAATAGCACCGATGCAAAATAAAAACATCGACCATTTAAGACACGCTTTCATTTTGACATTTCCCTGGCACTTCTGTCTCCGTCCGTGCGTGCACACTTCCAAACAAAATACCATGCCACGGCAAAGGCCAGAGAAAATGTCAGTGAAGTTATCCTGAGCAGCTTTTTTCCACAAAAACTAAAAAACACAACTCAAAAACAATAAGGAGTTTCACTGCTGCTGCAGCAACACATTTGTAGTCTATCATCAGATGCTTCAGACATCACCTTACTGTAATCTCAGACACACAGGAACACTGAAGTGTGCTGCTGCTTGTCTTTTGTCTTAGGGCTGGGCAATTAATCGTAAAATAATCAAAACCGACATTCAGAAACTCTAATCGACTTAATCTTGCTCATGTCAATTAATGGTGGTGTTCACTGTTGCCATGACAGTAAAGGTTGCATATCTGTAAGGAATTTAAAACTTGTCTCCAGTGATCATTTGAACCCAAACATGATCTTTACATAGTTCTAATCAAGTAAACTAGACATTAACCACAGCAGCACACCTTAAAACATCATTACTTCCACTCCCTAAAGATCCTCATGTGTGAGGGCAGCAGTGGAAAATACTAAACTAAAGAAACTGTGAAAACACATCATTGTTCATCAAGGGTGGAGATAATTGTTCATTAATCGTAATCGAGGTTAAAAGTTCAATTAATCGTGATTTTGATTTTTGTCATAATCATTTTGTCGTGTCGTTTTTTCCTCCACAGCACGGTAGACACCACCATTTTAAAAGAGAAGAAAAAATCCTGCTTTAGTGTATATAAATAGTGACTTAATGTTCTTTAGGTTCTCTTTTATAGGATGTGAAAAAACTGTGTGGTAGACGCGCACATCCACATCTCCTAATGCAGGTGGATCCCAGTCTACCTGCATTGGGAGCTGCAGCATGCTTTTACAGATTTAGTTATTTGGTCCAGCTCCTGCTTTCTGACTCTGGATGTGTGTCTCTACTAGGGCTGAACGATATGGACACAATTTCATATCTCGATATTCATGCCAGATATCTCGATATCGATACGATACGATATGACTACGGGTTCGGTGAAAACCAAGCATTTTTCAGAAAAATAAAAACATCAGAAAACAAAAGAGTGCAGTTTCATTGATTAGAACTCACTGCCAGTCATCAACATTAACATAAAGTTAACGACTTGCACAACACCTCGCTCTGGTCAACATCATCCTTTCTAAATCCAAAATACCTCCAAATAATGGAGGATGATTTATGTTTTGGCACAAAATTAGATTCTGCACTGCCACCGGCCGCATTATCTTCCGCACTCATGTCTCTTTTCTTCCGTTTCGATTTCCCCGCTGTGAATGTCCTGTGTGTGTGGCTGTGTGCGTCTCAGTCTACGTCTCCCTCACTCCAACTCTCCTATGTTTGTCATTGGTTGGCTTCAGCTGTCGATCAACAGCAAGCATGAAATAAGCTTTGTGGTTGGCTGGCCGTAGTGGTGCGTTCAAGGGCAATCTTAAAAGTAATGTTTATGGAGACTGCTCGAGCTGTACAAGCAGGGCGAGCGCGGGGGAAATACATTGTTTATATCGTTGCTTTTCCGTTATTAATGTCTTGAATGTTCATATCTCGATATAGATACGATAATGATATATCGTTCAGCCCTAGTCTCTACCACTCAGTTTTTTGTTTTATAGGATGCCAACATTTTAAAGCTCTATATCAAAATGTGGCATATAGTGAACAGGAGGTCTATTTTTTATGTAAAAAGAATAGATTGTTTTCCATTTAAATGTCTGGTTGAGCTCAGAAATAAAAATTTTAGAAGCTTTTTGTGATTTGATATGAATGGAAGTGATGTGTTAAATCAGCTCATATCGTCTCATATCGATCGCTGCCTCCTGAATCGAATCGTATTGAAATCGTATCATGACAGACATCGGATCGTTGTTCATTGAATCGATATATCATCATATCGTGAGGGAACTTATTGATTTACACCCCTACACAGAAATATCTTTGGTTCACAGTGATAATGAAATTCAAGGAATTAGGATATCCAACAGGGTAACTTGGGAGCTTGATACTTTTTTGTGAAGTCTGTGAATTATGCATAAATGGTTTAAATGTTTTGTTTCTGAAAGCGGGATGTGAGAGTGGAGAGAGGAGCTGCTAAAAGGGAAACCCAGAGTGTGCAGGATTACTGGGCCAGAATGGAAACTGATTTGTACTATCCTTTCAACAGTACTCTGTTTCTTTTGTTCAGGCTCAGAATCAGGAGTTTGACAAATTCATTCATACTTCTCTGGAGTGGATCATCCGGACAGGCCAGGATGTTGGGATAAGGTAGTAAATATATGTGTATATATATATGTGTGTATGTGTGTGCATATATATGTATCTGTGTGTGTGTGTGTGTGTGTGTGTGTGTGTGTGTGTGTGTATATATATATATATATATATAAAATCCACACACAGTCTCTCTCTCCCTCGCTCTCTCACACACCTTCTGTCTGTATCATCTGTATGTTTGACCAATGACTGGTATTTGACAGTGGACGTACTCTGCTTGTTAGTGAAAGAACTTTACTGCTGCATCGCTTCCTTATTTCATCAAAATGAACTTACGTTAACTTTGACAGCCCTAATACTTATATAAGTGTGTGTGTGTGTGTGTGTGTGTGTGTGTGTGTGTGTGTGTGTGTGTGTGTGTGTGTGTGTGTGTGTGTGTGTGTGTGTGTGTGTGTGTGTGTGTGTGTGTGTAGGTTTACTGGGCAATTAGCTGATGACACCGTGACTGATGTGTCTGAGATTTCTCGGCTGGAGTCCACACATCCCAAGATGCCCTTCACATGCCGCTTCCGCCGTGCCTTCCTCACTGTAATCAGCAGAGTCTTCCTCATTGCAGCTGGTGAGATGAACCACACCACATAAAGAAGACCACCAATCCTAAAACATGTATATCACAGCTAATACGTTTGTTTCTTAAGTGCAGTGATTGATTAGTTCACCTGTTACAGTAGTACTACCAGTGTAGCAATGATCACTCACACAAAGACATGGTTAAAAGAACACTACACAGATAAAAAGCATCACACTACCCAGGCAGCAACGAGTTTTACTCATGTTTTTTAACAGTACTATGCAGAGTGGCCCCCCAAACGCAACACAGCAGCAGGGCCAGTTTTTTTAGTAGTTGTGTTTGAACCTGTGTGTGTGTGTGTGTGTGTGTGTGTGTGTGTGTGTGTGCGCGCAGTGGTAGGCTGTGTGTGGGGTGTAGTTTACTACATGAAGCGTCGCTGGAGGAGAGAGGAAGAGGAGACGAGGCAGATGTATGACATGGTGGAAAGGATCATCGGTAAGGAACACCACACATTCACTTACATTCTAAACCAACTGTCAAGCAAATGAATGTGGTTGTTGTTTTATTTAGATATGGTTATCACTGTCATCTGTGTGTGTCCTGTACCAAACTTATCGGAAATAGCTAGAGTCAGTGGCAAACTGAAGAAAACAAAATTCACTTTAGTACTACTCATAATAGATTTTTGAAACACAGTACTAATAGAGAGAAACATTAAAGCACATCTAACATACCCTCAGATTGCACTTTTATAAGAACTCGTATCTCTTCAGGTAGGCTGTGACATTCAAACCATACTCAGCTGGTATTATAAGCCTAATGTGTGCCAAGAAAATACTTCCAATATAATTACATCACCGGCAGCAACCTGTACTGTTGACAAAAGACAGCATGGATATATGTTATTTATGCCAGATTCTGTTCTATATGCATGTGGCAGCAGAAATTGATATTCATCAAAGCAGTTAAAGTAATTCCATCTTCTGTTGTCCAGTTTTGGTGAGCTGGTGCCTCAGGTTTCTGTTCAGACACGAGTGGACCCACTGTGGATCCAATTTAATTATTTTATTTATTTGATTATTAGCCCCATTTTGACCAAAAGTTGCCAGAAACAGATATCTCAGAAATTAAACTTGGAACTTAAATTTTCCTGAGGAACCAGGTAACTCATGACCAGTGTTGGGGAATGTTACATTTAAAAGTAACTAATTACATTACAACAATAACTCATTAGAGTACTGTTGTGTTACTGAAATTGAAAAGCCCTTTGTAATTTCTCTCCCATGTTGTTTTAGTCCAGACCTCCTTTAAATATAATGACTGTACCACCATCACACAGCCACGTCTGGCCCATAGTCTGTAAAACTTTACACTAATAGAAAGAATGACATGGCATTATTGTATTAAAAAGGCTTCTCTAAACGACATGGGCTATAGGTTTTACAAACACAACAACATGTTACTGTAATGTTCTTCCTCTTATTTCCTCCCATAAAATCAAAATAATGTGATTATTTCACTGAAAGGAATGCTGTCCCTTCTTGCACACTGAGCTGCAGTACACACACAGTGATAGAACCGTGGCATGTAGCCAGGTGCCTGCCTGCCAAAAAACGATGTCAATTAGTGTCACATTTTCTTTTCTTGTGGCAAAAAGTTACAGCAGTAGTTGGTTAAAATATAACTGATTACCTTTTTGAAAATGTAACTAAATGACCGAGTACTTAAACTGTGGACCTAACGTGTTACATTACTCGTAAAAAAAAAAAAAAAGTAATCTAAATACCCCCAGTATTAGGGGTTCTGACGAGATACCATACTATGAGATCTTTTGAGATTAAAACGTGATGATATTTCTCGTCAAGGTGAATGTTGTCAGAAGCAATATTATGGGTGCGCACCAAAAAAAAAGAAAGAAAAAAAAAGGTTTTCTATCGCTCTGTCTTTTTATAATGTCACGTATGGATCATTAACCATGTTACAGCTTCTACCTGCTGAGCAGATCTCACAGTCAACAGTAGGTGATGGGTAGAGATATCTAGCGCAGATATGGGAGCCTAATGATGCAAAAAGTAAAATGAGTGTCTTGTTTGTGCAATATCGACTACAGACTCTGTATTACACTGAACTAATATTTATTAAACAGTAAATATTACATAATAATAACACCTGGAACAAGAACTATACAAATCTTTGTATGAAGAAGCCTGCAATTTTTGGTTGGGTTTACTACTAGCCTTGACAATAATACATTACGCCTGTTATAAAAGAATGATGGCATTCAACCACCAGATGCTGCTGTTAGGACGCATGTCAGAGGCATATCACATTGGCCTATTTAAAGTTGTTTCCAATCCATGGGTTAGGTGTGTGTGTGTGTGTGTGTGTGTGTGTGTGTGTGTGTGTGTGTGTGTGTGTGTGTGTGTGTGTGTGTGTGTGTGTGTGTGTGTGTGTGTGTGTGTGTGTGTGTGTGTGTGTGTGTGATCAAAATTATTCAACCCCTATTGCATTTAAGGTTTATTGGCAACATTTTAAAAAAAAATCAGGCGTTTGCAACAGTTAAATAGTTAAATAAAACTAATATTACAAGGATTTTATCCAAATTCAACACTAAATCCTACTTTCAATGACTACCGCAGTCTCAAAAATATTCAACCCCCTGAATAGAAATCCTCATAAGAGCACACATTTGCAAATCAGGTGTTGTCTAAAGCACACTTGATACAACATATCAAGGGCTTCATTAGTTGCATCAGGTGTGCTTGACATAGAACCCCGCAAATACCTGGACTGTTGACGGTGACGTTTCATTGCATTTTGGAAATATGGCTGAGTGAAGAGAATTGTCCAAAACATTCAGAGAAAAGGTCATTGCCTTGCTCAAAAAAGTAAAAGGATACAAAAAGATAGCACAAGCACTGAATGTTCCTAGAGATACAGTTGGAAGCAGAAAAAGTAAGGAATCAATGGCTGCCACCAGATTCCTAAGGAGGCAGGTGGTCAAAAACCCTCAACTGACTGCAAAACACCTGCAGCAAGCTACAGTGAAGCATGGCGGTGGCTCAGTGATGATCTGGGGTTGCTTTGCTTCCTCCGTGTGGAGGGCAAGATGGATTCAATCAAGTATCAGGACATCCTGGGAGACAATGTCATGCTGTCTGTGAGGAAGCTGAAGCTTAGATGTCATTGGACCTTCCAACAGGACAATGATCCCAAGCATACCTCAAAGTCCACCAAGGCTTGGTTTCAGAAGAAGTCCTGGAAGATATTAGAGTGGCCATCACAGTTGCCTGACTTTGAAAAAGGCAGTTGCAGCACGCAAACCTAAGAATATTAGTGAACTGAAGGCCTTTGCCCATAAGGAAGGGGCTAAGATCCCTCAGGAAAGCTGCCAGAGTCTGGTGTGTGGCTGTGCATCACGTTTGCAGCAGGTAAAAGAGTGCTCTACTAAGTACTAAAGATGCTTGTCATGAAGGGGTTGAATAATTCTGAGACTGCAGTAGTCATTAAAACTGGCATTTTGTGTTGAATTTGGAGAAACCACTTGTAATATTAGTTGTGTTGGGCTATTTAAATTGTTCTTGTTTGATTTGTTTATTGCAAACACCTGAAATATTTAAAATTTTCCCAATAAACCTAAAATGCAATGGGGGTTGAATAATTTTAATTGCAAAAAATAAAAAATATATAAGTGACATTCATTACAAAATAATTAGTTAAAACATTTCAGAATGTACATGCATTATTTTGCATTTTGTGTATTTCAAATAAAATGGTTAGGGTTAGGGTTGAAGTTTTCTTTAAAACAGTGTTAAAATCTTCTCTCGTCTCGTGAGCTGAGTGTATCGTCACACCCCTACCCAACACTGATTGTGACCCATAAGGAATTAAAAAATGGCAGCAGTGCTTGAAATGGAGCATTCACACACGAGGAAAAAACAACACAGATGTGTCCTGTTGTTTTAATCAATTAATGAAAAGGAAAAAAGCAGAGGAGAAATTAAACTGAAACTAAGAGCTTAGGCTCCTCAATCAACTGTTGGGTTTATGATAATTACATCTGCTCTGCAATGTAACTGAAATTAAACAATCAGAAAAAAGCTTTATTTCTGTCATTAACTGCATTTGTTCTTGCTGTTCTCTGTTCGTTGACTTTCTTGACCACCACCACTCGCTCTCGTGCTCTCTCATGCTCTCTATCTCTTTTTCTCTCACTCTTTTTTAAAAGGAGTTGGTAAGCTGAACAAAACCGGACTACCTAACAGTATACAATGAGTTGCTGTCCCATGAGTGGTTGATTAGATAATATTTGCTTTAAAGCTGCAGTATTTAGTTATGAGAAAAAAGTGGACTTTGCCAGAGAATTTGAACATTTGTACAACTTCCAGGTCCCTCCTTCAAAGCCCCTTCCCACAGAGGAACCTGCCATGCACACTACCCGCACATGAAGGCTTGTCACTACAGTAACAGAGGAAGATTGTACGGCCGAGTGAAAACACAGCAGGCGGTGTGTGGGGGAGGGGCGCTGCTGAGTGACAGTACACAGTCAACGTCTTTGACACTCCTGCCGACTCTCATTGATTGTTTTGATCGGGGAGCGGTGGATTTGTGCAAATCACATTACGACCACTGGAAGGATTCTACTGTCAGAACATAATGACAGTTTTAGCAAATATAACACAGAAATAGTTACAGACTGCAGCTTTAACAAGCAGGTGCACATGTGTTTCTGATAGCGTCCACTGAAAGTGTAAAGTTATGTACATGTATCCAGTGTGTACTGTGTATCATACATGATTATGTACATGAGGTCCAAATGATTTGTGCAAGTCAATCACTGACTTGACTCTTTTGGGTGTTGTATTTTCTCCTTATGCTGTAATCCTTCATTCTTTCTAACTGTGCTGCTGTCTTTTAGATGTGCTGAGGAGTCACAGTGAGGCTTGCCAAGAGAACCAGGACCTGCAGCCCTACCTGCCCATCCCCCATGTCAGGGATTCCCTGGTTCAGCCTCAGGACCGGTCAGTACACAGCTCATCTGAAATATTTAACAAGGGTTAAGAAAATATATTCGGGGTGTGAAATTAACTGCTGCTGTAGCACATATGCAATTTTTGGCTTTTCAAACCAACTTATCTAGAAAATAAGTATCTGACAAACATCCAAAGCTTATGTCTATAATGACTATGGTACAAATGTGTATTAGTTATTTTAAACAGTTAAAGAGGTGTAGCTTATGAAATGAAGGTGGTGGCTTTTAAGGATTTAACTATACATCTCATACTACTATAACTATACATGGAAACTTTCCACAGTGACTCTGTTCAAACATAACAGAACTATTACAAAGAGAAACGTCTTGCACCATGTTTGGTACGTGGTACACAAAGGGATACTGCAAAAGTCCCATTTCCTTCTTCTGTGCTAGCGTCACTATTGGAGATCAGCTTTCAGCAGTAATCAAGGCTGAATCACTGATGGATTTTGAAACCTTTTAGCAAGTGAATGACTTTGTTTATCATCTAATCTGTTTAGCGCTGCAGCTCCCTGAATAAATTCTCATTCATCTCATCAAATGAAATTTAACACATAGAATTGTGCAGCCTATTTGTTCAGTCCAGTTGCACGCAAGTAATGAAAATGACATTAAGCTGTGACTGCAGTGTTTCCCACAGCATTAGATTGTATTTGTGGTGACAGCTGACCGGCCCCCCTCCCTTGTCAGCCAGTTCTTTATCAATACTCTTATCAGTTCTTTTTAAAAGGGATAAATTGACAGGATTAGAATTCAACTAAATACTGTTTCTTGAACAGCAGCACTAGTTTTTACAACAGCAAAGTCACTATATGAACTAAATAATTCATCACTGGAAACAGAAAAAAAAATGTCAATAACAAACAGTATTCCTGACATCAACATGTTGAGTGAAGTATCAGTCATTTCTCCTGTCCTCTGTCCTCCCTCTGATGCTGCTGTGATTCACTGCTGCAGGTACCACTGGTAGAGAGGAGAGGCTCATTTGTCAAAAATAGACTGTAGTGGAGAGCTGCTTCTGGTGGGATCACAAGAGTTAGCAAACATAAACAGACAACATACAGAAAGCTTTCATTTCAGCTTGTTGATAACAATTTGCTATTAGCTTAACCAGTGTGCTGTGTAAAGCACACTAAGAGACTGCGGATAAAACAGTTTTCTACATGTTTATGCTTGTTTTGAGATATGTTTACTTCATCTTGTTTTACTGTATCCGCCATGTCCTCTCTGCTCTGCTGTGTTTGTGTGGAGCATGTTCTGAACATGCATACTTGTCCCTGGGTAAAGAGCAAAGGAGAGGACTTAGAAGCAGCACGTTCATCAATAAAATAACACAACAATATGCTAAACACTGGACTCTCATTTAAATCTTGTATTTCACATCATTACTTCACTCTAGTTGTGTATATCAATCATTTTAGTAAATATTTAGAGTAAAAGCTGTTGGAATGGAAGATAGTTGAAAATGTATATATCTCAGCTGTTTGCATGTCTTGAGAACAACAGCTAATTGACAGAATTGTATGGTTTATTACACTGAATGAATGGTCTTGTGCTTAAAGGGATAGTTTGGAAGTGGGGTTTTCCAGTTTGGGGAAACAGACAAGACTACTAGCACATAAGCTAAGCAGTGTGCTGCTGTGTAAGTGTATGCTAAATTTAAAACATTGTCACTGCATTACCTTTTCCTTTGGTACTACATCCAAACCAACCATAGAAATTACAGCAGCACCCAAACAGTAAATCCAGTGTTTCCCCTAAGTACATACAGCAGTGGCGCACCGCTGCTGTTGAATTCTCAGCGCTGCTGCAAAAATGACTGTGCTTGAAGTAACGTGACGTTAACTATGTTGATCACCTGCTGGATTTCATTACGTGGCTAGCAGCTAGTTAACCTTATAACTTCGCTTTTGGCTTTGGTGTAGGCTTCATAACACAACCTGCCCCCTCCCTTCATAAGCTGCTAAAGTAGGGGGAGGATAAAGGCAGACACCCGACTCTCCTGCATATTGATAGTAGCTCCTTGACGCTCCCGGAATCTGGAGCGAGCAACAGTGCGTGTGCGTGTGATTGACTGCGCGTGTGCACAAAAAACGATCGTTTTCTAACGCTTTTGCGCGTCATATCAATGATATAATGTCACTGTGTGGATCATTAACCTTGTTGCAGTGTGCTCCCTGGTTATAGTTAGTGAACTACCAGCTTCTACCTGCTCAGATCTCACAGTCAGCAGTAGGAGAGGAGGAGAGCAGCAGGGGAATCTAGTGCACATAGTTTGTATGGTAGCCTAATGATGGAAAAAGTAAAACTGGTAACTACAAAAATAAAGCATTATTATTATCTTTTTACATTTACATTTATACGCAATCAACCTGTTCTAATTATTGTTATTAAATAAAATATGTTGAGACTTTAAGCTATGATTCCTTTAATTGTTTGTTTGGGTGCAAATGCTGTGTAATAGGAGCCGCGGGGAGGGGCCTTTGTGTCGATGCTGCATTCATGTGATACAGAAATGTCAGATTGCTATTGTGACTTCTATAGAGAGGTGAATTTGGCTTCATTACCTGTCTACAGGAACTGTATCTATAAATCTGTCTGTTGAGAAAGATGTGTCAGTAGTTCTGATTTTTTATTTTTTTACAGGAAGAAAATGAAGAAGATTTGGGAGAGGGCTGTGAACTTCCTGTCAGCCAACGAGTCTAGAATTCAAACAGAGAAACAGAGGATTGGTGGAGGAGACTTCCTTGTTTGGAGGTGGATCCAGCCTTCTCTCAGTTGTGACAAGACCTCCCTGATCCCCTCCAAAGTCTGGCAGGGAAAAGGTACAACAAACTAAACAAAAAATGATTTACTTCCAGATTTCCTGACTGTAAATGTCTAGTAAAAAGCTACTTTACTTCCACAGTCCCTATACCTTTGCAGTTTTCAAGTCCTGGTTCATCAAAGTTTTTTTTTTCTGATTTTAAACCAGCATTTATTTCAATGTGTGTACTGTATGAAGATGAACAATGTTTACTTTTTCTCCATGTTGCCTGCTCTTAGAGTTCCCCCCTCATTTGCTGGCATATGTATGCTAAGTGATGCAAAGAATCACCCAGGAGACATTTGGAGATATGCCTTAGACTACAAATGATGTTTGTTTCAGTAGTGATCCCTTCAAGGACCCAAAGCCCTACTGTCCCATGCTACACTAGGGAAAGCGATAGGGAAAAGCAGACACAAAATATCATACTATTAAATGCTTAGAAAAGTTAGTATAACAAACCCAAACAAACAACTACAACATAAAAAACGTTATTTTAGTTTTATGTTGGTGCAGAGAATTGATGCCACAGTTGTCTGCTAACTTAGTCTTTGGTACTCTGCTGGACGTGAACGTTGGTAAAGTGAGTCTGACTGCACGCAATGTATTCTGGTTGTTGCAGGATTCTGTCAATCATACGGCTCAAAATTCATTTTTACTGCATAAGTGACCAAGTTTAAAGAAAGTTGTCATATTCAGAGTGGTGATGAACTAGCCTTTTGTTTTGATATGATCATCAACTCATTGAGATTTTGTCTTTTGTCCTCTTTAGCTTTCCCTCTGGACCGTAGGAATTCACCTCCCAACAGCCTGACGCCATGTTTGAAGATCAGGAACATGTTCGACCCAGTCATGTGAGCACCTACTCTCTACTGCTTCTGTGATCAGCTGCTAGGAGCTACCAATCATAGTCTCTGCTCATAAACTGTGCATTTGTGTGCTCTCAGGGAGGTTGGGGAGAATTGGGACCTAGCCATCCATGAGGCTATCCTAGAGAAGTGCAGTGACAACGACGGCATTGTCCATATTGCTGTTGACAAGAATTCACGAGAGGTATACTCAGCCCTATGAGTGATGGGTATACTTTGTCATACCTTCATGCTGTTCACACTGCCTCTTGCTCTCTCTCTGCAGGGCTGTGTCTATGTCAAGTGTCTCTCTGCAGAGCACTCAGGGAAAGCCTTCAAGGCACTTCATGGCTCCTGGTTTGATGGTAAATGACACATCTAATAACTCTTACATTATGACTACTTGAGCAGTAACCAAAGAATACAAAAGAAGGGACTGTGTTGGTACAGGTAAAAAGATGATCTAAGATCCAGGTCGTCTCATTGAGATAGTTCATCTCTGATTTGTCCAGTCAAATGATTGCTTAACTGTCACTTAAACAAAACCCCTGGGTACTATTTTCTGAGTTGGGGTATTTGCAGTGTATTTGATTGAAGTGTGGGGCCAGATGGTGGCACATTACATTAGATTTGAATTGTTTGCTGCACGACCCTAGTGTCTATCTGAGCTTAGTTAATGATGTAGGTTTGATGTCTGTTGGTGAGATAAGGAACGAGGGCTGATAAATAAATGGCAACAGTTAGGATGTGTCTGGAAATAAATGCAGATACTATTAGTGTTAAGTGGCACAAAAATAAACGTGCTAGTTAGAGGTAGAAAGGGAAGCTCTCTATGTTACCTAGACTACTGTACTTTGCATAGATGGGGGACAAATGAAAGGAAAACCCACAATAAACTGCATTACAGCTGCAGATGCTTCCAAACAGTTGAACTGCATTGTACAGTCAAGCAATCAACATCTAGTCATGCTCTGTATAAAAATGAATGTATGGTCTGTTTCATGGTCTCCATTAACATGCATTTTTTTTGTCAAAAATAATCTTGAAATTTGGTCTAAATGTAAATTGAATGAGTTTGAAAACACTTTCTATAAATTGCTATATGACCATGCATAGACACATATATTTACCTTAAACCAAAACAGCATTACAATTTCTACCATATATCTACCTTTGCATTGAACTTGATGCTCCTGTAAAGGAAAACACACTCTCTCAATAGAAGGGGATGTTTTGTTAGTCAGCATCCTGATTAGTGTCCCTGTAGTGTCCCCCTTAGGGGAAACCATAAACTTGTGATGGTTAGTAGGACTGAGCTCATTTCATATCCCAATAAAGGTAATTATCCTGATATAACATAATTTGATTCATTGACTAAATAGTTGTGTGTTACAGGGTTGAGCGGAGGTGTGTGGGTGGTTTTATTTGTGCCATAGAATGTAGCCTGGGAAACAATCAGAAAATAATATATTTATTGATCTGATTCAGCGGCTTTCTTGCTGGCTGTGCTCCTCCTTTTCATTCACTCTCTATCTTGCTCAACCACAGCTGGTAACACAACAGCGTCAGCTCCCTGTTCCATGAGAGCAGAGGAGAGTAGTGTGACCATTAAAAAGCAAAACGCAGCAGAGACTCTCGTACTGAGCTGAAATTAAACTAGTGCACAAATAAGGACAGTCTCTACTGTTTTGCTGTCATTCATAACCGCCATCTCACAGCTTCTCTCTTCTCCGGTCACGAGGCGGGGCTGAGCCCTCAGGCAGCAGTTGTTATGAAGAATAGTAATTTAACAATGTAGTCCTCACAAAAGATGGACAGATGAAACATGATGAAATATACTGCTGTAACTAACGAGTGTGATTTACATCATAACAATATTAATGATACAGGAAAATATGAAACGATAGACATTTCTCTCGTCACATATCACACAGCCCTAATGGTTAGCTGCATGTTATCTTCAAACACTGTAGTGATTGATCAGTGACAGGCTCTTGCTTTTGGTTTTACAGGTAAGCTGGTGACAGTGAAGTATCTGCGTTTGGACCGGTACCACCAGCGTTTCCCACAGGCTCAGGGCTGCAGCACACCCCTGAAGGCCTCCAGCCTCCACTTCAACACCACCAGCACCACAAACACTACGCCCCACCTGCAGTACCATGGCTCAGCCAACTCCTCTGGCTTCTCATGAGAACATCATTAGCATTAGATTTAGCATTGTCCTCTGTGCCCTCCCAGCATGACAGTACCAGTCTGCTGCTGCTCCTTCAATGCTTTTTACGGGAAAAACTTGAGTCTGTGTCACGGGAGAGCTTTTTTTGTTTTTGTTTTTTTCAAAACAGGATCTTTTCCAGAGAATCTGTCAGTGGTGTGGTGTTTGTTTTCTACAATCTTTGTATTAGAAGTGTCATGGATTTAACAAGGAAGCAAAGTTCTTGTGGAATATTTAAGATGTGTTCAGAGACTCCAACTCTCCCGCCTTCTCTTCCACAGTCTAACTGATGCTATGATGGAGTTCATTTGGGCACTGTATGGAAATGGCTGCATGTATCAGAGGATGCCTCTGTGAAGCTTTCAATACAACACAGTGTGGGTGATGAGTTCCTAGGGATGTTCAATGTACTCTCTGTTGTTGTTATTATTATTATTATGATTATTTTTATTTTAGTCAAGTGAGGAAGGCATGAGCAGACTTGAAGAGGGTGTGCTGTAAATACATGTGAATGGTAGCACAAGCTTTATCAATAATCAGCATTAAAAGCAAACCATAAGCTCACATTTTTCTTGCTCACTTATACAACAGAGTGCATCTGTATCCAGAGGCAAACACTCCCCAAAAGGCTGCAAAAGCACTGATACACACACTCGCACACAGTTCAGCTGGTAGAACTGAGCAACACTGAGGGTATTGACTCAGTCAATGTGTATGTTGTTTGTTCCATGTATGGCCTTTTTATCCTCTGGCTCTGTCCTTGATTTTGTTAGTGTCCAGCAGTGCTCCTCATTTCTCACCTTTTGGGTGATATGACAGAGGGAGTGTAGCTTTTACAGTCACCTGAAGTTTCTTCTTCAGTTATAATCCAGTATATTCCCAAAATATGTTATTACTTATTATGTTTATTTACCTGTTTCAAGTCGGGTCATTTTCACTGTTTCCTCATTGAATTGCATTTCCAAACCTGTTCTGAACAAGTGGTGTATACTGTCATCTGTCAGTGTACGTGACAGATCAGAGGAGCACATAGACATCCGGATGTTTAGTTCAGTTTCTGCTCATCTCACTTTGTGAGACAGATGTTTTCTATCATGATGGAACCCGACTCAGTCCCTTGTGCTCTTTGATTTCCCCTCTTGTAATAATTCTCTTCACTCTTTGTGTTATAAGGAGTACTGTGAATCTGTTGACTGTTTGTAATACAAAACTCCATTTATTCCAAGCTCTGCAAGGAGACTGTACTGAACTTAGGGATTCCTGATTGCTTGTGTGTTTTTTACAGCACATGGGTATTCAGAAAATGCTAAAAATCCACAAGTTGCCAGACATAATTCATTTTTAATGCAGTGAATTGAAAGTTGGATTCAGTATTTGCAGTGTGAAGTACAAATGATGCACATTTCAAATGTTCAAAACCTGGTGCAACACTTTGCAGCAGACAACCCAACTGTGCCTTAAATTTGTGCTTTTTAAAGACTGGCACTGCATTGCTGGGGAATGTACTTGGTGTAATAAATGGTTTAATGGGCAAGTAAGGCCTACCATACGTGTAGTTTTTGTTAGAATTTGACATCCTCAGATTTGGTATTTTGTAGCAGTTTCCTTTGATATTAAACCAAATGCTCCTCTCTATTTATTATTTTTTTAATCAGCCATGGTGATGTACTATTTAATATCACTTGCCCTGTTACATATGTCATAACTTTTCTTTTCATCAAGGATCAACCTTACATCCGCTTCCAAACAATTGTCAGGATGTGTAAAACAAAATAAAGTGAACACTTTCAGAAATCAGCCAGTTGTTTTTGCTGTATTTGAGTGCATAACTAACTTATTTTTGTACGTCTCCAGCAGAAAGGTGCACCTGCAGCATCTCAGCTCACAGACTGTAATGAGGCTGAATGTAAAAGTTGGTGTGATGTGACAACACTCCTGCAGACTGCTTCACTTTTAAATGCAATCTATTCCTCTAATGTATTTTATGTACACATTGTACATTGATATAATGGTAATATTATATGCAGCTTTATTTCCATTGCATTTTATGTTTGAATTTACCAGTACTCCTTACCTGCTAGCCAGAGGAGGGAAGTGTACAATACAGCAGACATTTAAAAAGATTAAGATGTTTTAATGTTATTAGTCAATTGTACAAACAGCTCAAATTAAAGGTGTATTAGGGTTTTTAAAATTGTGTTTGTTGTGCTTTTTTTAAATATTTCACGTGGCAAACATTTTAGGAATTGTCTTCTGAGGTCTCATCTGTGATTTTTAGCTTGCATTACTATACGTTGAGGCAGTTTTTCAATTAATGTCCATAGTTTATTTCTTTTGTTTTTTTAGTAAGAATGGTGATATGAGAAGTCACAGCAAGTTATGTGAATACATCCTCACAACTAGATGTTTTTTTCTCAGTTAAAACATTCCAAAATAACTGAAGTCTAAATCTGCCATTAACTAAGTATACGCAGTAGTGATAAGTATTCATCATCATTAACAGTTTATTTGTTTATTTACTAAGTAGTGTGGTTGTAGCTGTTGTAATTTGAATTCATCTTGCTTCATTTCACAATAAAAAGGCTTTTGGCAGGTCGTTTTTATGTAATTTAGAAGTTTCTTATTTCAGAATGTAATCTTTCCAAACTGTTGGAAATAACATTTGAGCTTGAGGTTACTATGTAACTGCCAAATGGAAATATATTGGTGTAAGAGAAACAAAGTTGAGGTGCTAAATGTCCAGCTCTAAACATAATATATATAATATGTTTTATTTAAGAGCAGCATGTCAGCTGAAGAGAATTGGAACTAGTTGGAAAACAAGTGAACATAAATCTTTTTTTCAGGATTTGACCAAACAAATTCTAGTTGATTATTTGCTATTATTTTCATTTGCAAGTGAAAATGACTTGCTGCTTTTAACATTAATGGAATTCAGTGTAGACTCCAAATGAATGTACAAATGATTATTTGTATCCATGTCTGAATTTATTGGTAGTTCTTGTGAAAAAACATTGATCATAATCTTTAAGATATGAAAATATTTTTTTGTTTTTTATGAGGACCTTAAAACACCCAGTGGTTCTGATCTGACAATAAACTCAAACAGCTCTTTTTTCAATAACAAAAGGGATAACGATGATCAACATTTGACGGCTCTATACTGTTCTGTAAGCTTCCTATAACGAGACACAACTTCCTGATTCCTGTTGAAGACTACAATTCTTTAATCAAAGCCATTCCTTAGGGATTGATCTTAAATGTATTACGAGCAGCTTATGTTACAGTGTTATTTTACCTCCAACGTTTCTGTAGGTAAAAGCTCTATAAAGGTATAGAGCTTAAATATTTTGACATCTCGTAAATTCTGTAATCTCAAGATATGTTGATGTACAGTATATCATTCTTATTTTTTTTTGAAAATGCTGATAAAACATCCATCCTTTTATTTTTTCAGTGTGAAATAATACAATTTTTGTCTGATTTAAATACTAATGTTTTCACTAATGTGACATTACAGTTTGTGTGTCTGCAATACGATTGGAAAATCTCTAGACTATGTAGGCTAGTTAATATCATTTTGAGTTGCATAGTTATAACTCTGCATAGTTATTTTGCTGACAAACAATAAAGAAAGTGACAGGCTCTTATAACATTATCATTATCATTTATATATGGGTATATAGATAAACCCATGAGGTCAAATGAATTGCCTTCTTTCTTTCATACTATCTGTAAGAATTTTAATTTAGATTTATTCATATGTTCATTTAATTATCTTTAGAAATACTTTTGTTTTTTTAGATGTATTTTTTATTTTTTAATGTACATTATTTTCTCAATAGTTACATAAGCCTGTATTTTTGAATATGTAGGCTACTATATTATTATCGTTTGTATGCAATACCATTTTTGAATAAAGAAAAACAAAAAACAAAAAGCAAAACAACAAAAACAAAAAACAAAAAACGTAAACTACCGCGTTATTATTCTCCACCTTTTTTCTGAGAAGACCCGCCCCTACCCTGCCTCTGATTGGCTCTTACCCTGATATTTTTACCCTACCCCGAACCATTTCACTCATAGATATATATACGTATATATGTCTATGATTTGACTCGTATGTCATTACTTATTCCTTAAACCTCACTACCTCACTATATACCTCACCAACGATGGCAATGAATACTAGCCAATCAGAGGCACGGAATGACGTGTGTTGATGGAATGCGGGTGTGAAGGCGAAAACAAGGCGTCCTGTCCTTACTAGGAAATGTGTTAGCATCATTAGCATTAAGCTATGTGTTTGTTCCTGGTATCTATGACGTCCCAATCTGACACCGCCCGCTTATCGCTCCTTACCCGACTGTCTGTCAACGTCGTGTTCCTGCAGCTGCTTTTGTCTGGTACGTCAATGTCTTTTGTATTTTGTGTACACATTTACGGTCATGAAGCGAATGATAGTTGCAGTTAGCATCAGACGTGACAGGGCGAAATAACTGGGAACTGTTTTCAGAATTTTCTCTTTGTTGAGGAACAACGACACAATATGCCGTTACAATAATTTGGAATTAATTGGCATTCCAGAAAGGACTGATAACGAGTCAGAAAATGAGACAGAAGTTACATCATAATAATAATGTCATAGGCTTAAATTATTGTTTTTGTATGTTGTCGAGTTTGTAAGCATACATTGGGAACAGGCAGACGGCAGTGTACTAAAACGCAACATTTTTTTTTTTTTTTTTTTTTTTTTTTTACAAACTTTATGTATCAAAATACAGCCTACAACCTTAGTACAGGGAGTACAGCGTTAAATACAAAAGAAATATACATATATATCACATAAAAAACACAATCAGACCAAAAATGTTGCAAATTAGTTTTTGACAGATTGTGAATACAAATTTCCCCATGGGAGAATGAAAGTCTATCTGTCTATCTGTTAAAGTAAATAAATAATACATCGAAAAATTAAACAAATGAATAGAAATCGGATCAATATTATAACTGGCAGTATGTTCTACAATATCTTTTAGTAGGCTGGATATCTTGAACGCTTTTTTTGTTTTTCAGTAGCCTACTTTACACAGAATCATAAAAAAACATGAAACAAAATTTCATTTGGGATAAACTGAAGAAATCTGGCTTTATGAATACGATATTTACCCAACAGACATTTAATTACATTATCAATTTTCTTATTGTTAGATTCAACACTCAAACAAGACCTTACTTTATGTAATGGTGACCAAGACCCTCTGAAACACTCAAATTAATAAAGATATTTGAGTCCAAAAATGAGAATGTGGACATCCATAAAATAAATGAGAAAAAGATTCCACCTCTTCTGTGCAGAAGGAACATAAAGGTGATATAATACCTTGTCATACCAGTCTTTAAAAAATATGGTCTTATTTTTGTATACAACATGCTGATTATTCCAT
The DNA here is from genome assembly GCF_027409825.1 of Scomber japonicus. NCBI lineage: Eukaryota > Metazoa > Chordata > Actinopteri > Scombriformes > Scombridae > Scomber > Scomber japonicus. Next base: position 3,143,266 of record NC_070600.1, on the reverse strand, counting down.
AATATACGTGTGTTTAAAAGTGATTTTCCATGTGTCCAGGGCTTGGACAAGCATAGGTAGTTTACCTGAGATAAAATTACATGAAAGGAAAAACTTTAAACCACCACATTTATCAAAGTTTTAACTAATTGATTTTAAATACACTATTAATAGTTTGGAAATCTAAGACATTGAGACCACTCTCTGAGTGTTGTCTAATAAGTTTATATATTCAGTCTTGTTTTTCCAAATGAATTTAAATAAGAATGAAACAATAGCTGCACGTTTTCCGATCAGGGAGGTACCATGTGCTAAGGATACACAGCTATTCATGTGAGTATTTATGATATTCCTAAAGTCTTTTTTCTTTTTAAACCCAAAATATTGTAAAGCTTGGAAAATAAAAGAGTGTTCGACAGTATCAAAAGCTTTGTAAAAGTCCAAAAATAAAATCAATGAATTTTCATCAAATAAATGGAAATGGAAAATGTCTAGAACAAGCCGTATATTATTAGAACTATGCCGACCTTTCATAAAATCTGACTGTGTTACAGAAATAATTTCCTCTAAACATATTTTTAATCTATTAGCATACAGTGCAGCAAGTCATTTGTAGTCTGAATTAAGTAAAGTTATAGGTCGCCAATTATCTCGATAAAGAAGATCTTTATTTAAATGTTATATATATAATTCATAAGACAATCCATCTGGACCAGGACTTTTATTTGGTGGCATGGTAATAACAGACTGTAATTCTTCTAGTGTAATTGGTCCTTCACAAAGCTCCCAATTTTCTCTGGAGATTTTAGGACTAGATGGGGATATGGAAAAAAGTCATGACAAGCCTGAGGGTCAAACGAGGAAGAGTTTAACTTCTGATAAAAGTTAGAGATAAATGAAGATATTTCCTTTTCATTTTTAGAGACTATTATCAATATATAAAGCAGAGATTTTCCTTGTTTCACCACATTTTTTCTCTAAACTAAAAAAGAAAGAGGAATCATTTTCTCCATGTTCCAACCATCTGGCTGGAGACCTTATAAACGTCCCCTTTGCTTTTGTTTGGAAAACAAAAACATTTTTCCCTTAAAGAGTGTAAACTGACTTTGTCTTCATTACTTGGGACAGGAATGTTTAATATATCATTCAACTCTTGTAAATGATCAGCACAAGCCATTGACATTCAAATTTGAGTAATTCCCACTTTAACGTCGGAGTCATTTCTGACATGGATTGGTATTTAGTGATAATTTGCTTAATACCCACTTGATAATCTGATTCCTGTAAAAAGGAAGAATTCAATTTCCAATATCCAGGTTTGTTGTGACCAGTAAAATTGAGTAAAATTTGAATTAGAAAAAGAAATATCTATTCCAGCATGGTCAGTCAAGGGAGCAGCAGTAATATTATATGTTTGGACCAAGGATGCCAAATTGTCAGATATAAGCCACAAATCTAAACGAGATTTTGATGTTAAATCTGCTTTAAACCAGGTAAAGAGGTTTGTTTCATACGGGTGTAAAATTCTAAGAGCGTCTAATAATGATAGCTTACCACAAAAATCATATATATCAGGGTTATCTTGATTTCCTCTTGCAGGGTCTGTACATAAGTTTGGAGCCTCGTTAAAGTTCCCGCAAACAACCACACATTTGTTTCTTTCTTGCAGAATTTTGTCAGCCAAAAAATTAAGGAGTGTGATGTTAGAGTTCCTTGCATTAAATCCATAAACATTTACCAAAATAAATATATTATCCCCAGATTTAATTATTACCAACTCCCATCTACTAGCATCACAAGCCTCAGTATACAAAATCACACCATTAAATTTCGGATTGAATAAAATTAAAACCTCTCTTGAGAAATTAGTACTGTGAGAAAATATGGCTTTCCCTCCCCACTGATTACACAGAAGGCTTCATCTTTTGAAGAAGAATGAGTCCCCTGTAAAAAATAAATATCCTTATTTTGATAACTACATAAAATAAATAAAACTAAAGCTTTTCTTTTAGTTAGATCTCGTACATCCCCGTACATTAAGAGAAAAACATGAAAATTGAATATCAAACATACGTATAAACACTACACGAACCACAGATGAACAGCAGTAGTAGTTATGCAAAGGATTGAACAACGTTCAAAACTTGAATTCACAAGCCCAAGGCTTTAAGTTAAATGAACAGTTTAGAAACTGGCCCATGTAAGCCATATAATTAAATTATGTTACAAATAGAAAATTATAGATCCCTAGATCCGTTTTGTGGTAAGAAAAATATAAATGCAATTGCTCTCCTAAGCATATGAACAAGTTAAGCAGCTATCCTTTTTTTCTTTTTTGTGAAGTAGTTGAGTCTACCTACTCATGTCAAGTCCTCAGCAGAGATCTTCTTACCAGCAGCCACAGCTTCGCTCTTGCCTGCCTCACTTGCTGAGTTAAGTCCTCCGATATCTTCACGTTCTTCTGCTTGAGGACCTCAGAGTTTTTAGTGTATGCCCAAACTTGATCTCGGTGTGCTCGGTACGAGAACCGAACTATGATGGGGCGTGGTGGATGCGGTCCTTCCTTCCTCATCCGTGGTCCCAGTCTGTGGGCCATATCCACCGTCTTTTGAAGAGAGTCGGCACACTTTAGCCCTCAGGCTCAGGAATCCTGGCGGTCTTCAAGCTTCATGCATGTCCTTCACTCGCACCTCTTTGGATGCCAGCTCCCCTACCTCCTTCTCTGCAGCTTGCACTTAAGTAAAGAGAGTTTGAATACTTATTTTCTATGGACTTCTCTATGGAGTCCAACTTCTCCCTGAAACCGTGCTGCAAATCAGCAAGCTTGTTAATTGCCGCCAGCAGGACAGAGTTTGTGAGCTCCGTGTCGCAACACAGTGCTTTCTTTTGTGGGCTAACGTTATGACTCAGAGAGTTTTCCACAGGATATAGTTTGGCGTAGGTATGGCTCTCTCTCTCTCTCCGCGGCCTCCATCACTTCCACTGCTGTTTCCATATCCTCCCCCGTAGTCGACATGTCACCAGAGTCAGTTATTTAGCGGCTGGAGCCTTTTGAAGACAACTTTTGGGACACCGAGTTCGCAAGCAAACAACTCAGACGGTTAGCAACAGCATCAGCTCGTTGCAAGCAGAGTCCGGCAGAGAAAGTCCATGAAAAACAAAACAAAAAACGGGCTAAGGTTTCACCAACAGACCTTACAGCGATATACTAATGTTCTAAAAAACTATTTACCATAATTTCCAGACTATAAGCCGCTACTTTGTTCCCGCGTTTTGAACCTCGCGGCTTAAACAATGACGCGGCTAATTTATGGATTTTTCCTGGTTTCACAAGCTTCGTCGAAATATCACGTGACCACAGGGTATTTTCAGTTTGATAACAATCCAGGCATTTTTAGTGGGGTCATTTACCTGATATACTGGTGGTCCCGTTAGCGCTTGTACTAAGCCATTCAGCTTATGGCTCTAACTCCACTATTTTATATTAGATAGACCTCATGGTGCATATGACACTAGGTCGAAATTACGCCGAACCATCGCTTTAAAGCCTGTGTAAAGTTCCTTTGTGTCAATGTAGGCACCTGCGGCTTATAGATGTGCGGAGTATTTATGTTTAAAATAAATACTTTTTTAAAATTCAGTGGGTGCGGCTTATTTATTTAGGTGCGCTTAATAGTCCGGAAATTACGGTATATGTTTCTTGGCCTTAAGCAAGCAAATTCAAGTCTCGAATGAAAAAAGCTTTGGCAGCACACAGATATAGCGTCATACAGTTGCGCCATCTTGGCAACCTCCCCACTAAAACGCAGCATAGCACCAGCGCTGTACAAATATGGAGCCCCCTGTTTGGGATACTAGATATTCTACACTCTGCGTTTCAAAGCCAGTTTGTGCCTTCTTTGCAGGCCTGATTTTAGCAGGAGGAGGTTGGTAAAAATAATAAGGGGGCGGTTCTTGAAGAAATCCGGGGTAATAATTATTCACAACCCAGTCTCACAACAAAATGTCCACAGTGCAAAACGTAGCCATCACAGGATTTGGGCTCATAAATAGTGAGGTGGCTGCCCTATTATTTTCTATAGGACTGCTTTCATGTCACGTCACATTCAAGTTTTTGTCTGAGAAAACAAATAAAATAGCTGCTATTCATTTAATTCTCAGTGTAAAATGTAACATTTTAAGATAGTTTCTGCATTAAAATGTGTTTTGATGACATTTCATGTTGTTTTCACAATCTGTGTTCAGTGAATGTATATGATGTCTAGTTTATCACTTATTACCAAGTAGTTTTCAAGTGCCACACAAAATTGAAAAAAAAACGTTTTGTCATTTGCCGTGGATTATGTTTGCTGGTAACGTTTTCTAATTACGTTTCCATTCAACATCATTTAAAATATTACATTTTACACTTTTTAAATTTTATTTGTTTTTGCAGACAAACTTGAATGTTCACGACGTGAAGATTAGGGTTTTATATCTATATCACGCTAAACAAATACTGTGCCTTTTGATATAAACACTACACTGTGTTTATATGTTCACATTTGACTACCTAGTTATGGTAAAAAATGGGGGTGAAATATTAGTGACATGCAATGAGAGATGTGGCAGGAAAATTTACATTAATAGTACTGTAAAGCAATAGAGCCTTCAATCATGATCAAAGCTGCTCATTCACTATAAAGCTCAGTTTATATTGCATTATATATGAAGATATTTGTTTTTATTATGCTATGTACTTTCAGCAGCGAGTAACAGATGAAATGCATATGTATATATTTAATAATTTGTGGAGATGATTTGCAAAGCTACATGTATTTCAAATGAATCAAGTAGTTTTGTTACCTCAACCTAACCAAACTGTGGCTATAAACTGAAAATAGCAATAACAATAATAACAATGATAATAATAATAATGATGATCATGATAAAAACAATTAAAGACTAAGTCAAAGTAGGGATGTGCAATATTTACTTAAAAAAGATTTTAATATTTACTTGGATTTTGGTGACAACAATAATCAAGCACTAATACAGCACAAGGAAGAGAAAACAATAATATATGTAAACAAATTACTCCCTTCAAGTGCCGTCAAATATTGCACAATGATTTAAAAAAAATCTGGATCTTGCTATTATCGTGGTTTTTGATGCCGGGGTCAAGTGTGGATATAAAAGTCACCAGCCTGTCTGCAGATGTTTCTGTGTTCTTGGTGTTCAGGTAGCCCAGAATAGTTTTTTTTTTTTTTTTTTTTTGGTTAGCTCTGTGTCATCAGACTTCACTACCAGGACTTAAGAGTTGGACAAGGCCAACACAGGTTTTACATAAGAAACTGTAACAAGTTGCTCACCCGAAAGAGCATCTGTGAACTCCAGAAGTGGAGGCAAGTGCTTTGCTTACCACCTTCCTCAAAATCTTGCCATATTGGCACAAGGAGCCTGTGCTTTTTCTTGCTCAATAATTCTATCACGCGTGGTCTTGAGCCCCATCTTCCCCATCTTGTTGGTGACTCTGTCATCAATTTATGCTCTTGAAGCTTGAGCTGCTGTTGTGCATCAGCAAGTGCTTTCTTCTTTTTCCAGCTGTTGGAAAAAGCTCCAACCACCTTCTTCCAAACTATCAAACTCTGAATACTCTGTCTATTCTAGGATCCTGCATGCTCCTTTCTGGAAAACATTGTGAGTCAGTTGAACATTCAAAGTGTGTAAGTGTGTAATAATGACATTACAGTACTTATGTTTAATTGAATATGAAATGAAGCTATTATGTTCATATTATATCATGTCATATTTATTTATCATGTTATCATTTTCATATAATGACACTTTTACTTTTTGTTTAAACATCCTAACAAATAAAACATCTATGTCACTTAAATTGCATTCGTAGAAACTCACAAATTACTCAATAATGGCAATATGAAGCCTGTGTCCAAAACAGCTGTCAATCCGTAGTGCACTGACAATGTTAACCCTGTCTGTTGTCATGCAAACCATGATACCAGCGCATCTCTCCACCATGCCATCGGATTTACACATAGATTACCATGTGACATTGATTTTTATTTATTTTTTTCTGTGGGTGCCCTACTTCTAAAAGATTTTGGCTTCACTTTTGGGGCGCTGTCATAATGTCCGTATACATCCATAAAGTCAATGGTTTATGCTCATTTTAGCTCATGGCAATTAGAGCCACAAGAGAAGACTAATAATACCTATAATAATAACGATGATGATGATGATGATGATGATGATGATGATGATGATGATGATTTAAAAAAAACATAAAAGCTGCAAGTAGTGATGATAGGGCCTTTGCGCACACATGTTAGGGCGTGTTGCAGGTTACAATGCAGTGTTTTTCCTCTAGGATTTTTTTCAGCAGTGGGGCCTAAGGGTTTTTTTTGTACCTGGGTGGTGCAGTATGCCACGGGTCTGAGTTTAACAACAATATGTAATTTAAAAAAAACATTTATTTATACATAATATATACACATAATTAGGCAAATTGTAACATTTTAGTTTAAAACGTTCAAAAATGAACTAAAATGAGTTTGTAGGCTCAAGTGTGACAAATGTGAGGACAATATACATTTGAGTTACAACAACTTTACATGAATAAAACAGACAGATGAAGACACCATCAAGCTACGTAGCATACTGACACATGAGATAAGCACAAAAATCAAAGAAAATTACCAAATCAACCAAAATTGAGCAAGTTAACAAAATTGGGCCGTTTAGTTGTGCTGCTACTACAGTAATTACTGTACACTAAAGGCACTCGTTTGGATTTGATTGGGCTGCCGTAATTACTGTATTAACAGAGCAACTTAATTTTAAAAGGCAGCTTTCTCTCCCATAGCATGCTCAGCCACGCTGCTGTGACGCTCCCACTGTGAGTTGACGCCGGGCAGAGGACGGAGCTAAACTGTAGCGCAGCTGTTCCGCGCCGCTGACGGACCCGGTGGAAATCCCCAGTTACACCTGAAATACTGGTATTATTACAGTGCAGTTGTCCAGGTCAGGGGTGTGTGAGGTTTACTGGGAGCAGTGCTACTTCTACAGTCTGACAGCTGAAAGGAGGAAGGACCTGTGATCTCACTCTTTCACACACTGTGTGAAGCAGTCTGTTGCTGTGTGGGAGAGTGTCCCACATGGGGTGGGAGTCATTCTTCATCATAGAAGACAGCTTGGTCATCATTCTCCTTTCTTCCACCACCTCCACCAGGTCAAGGGGGCATATTGGGACTAGCTCAACTATTTGATCAGTTTATCCAGTCTCTTCCTGACTGCAGCTGAGATGCTGCCCAGCGGACCACTTCATAAAAGACCACAGTGTCATAGAAAGTTCTAATGATAAAAATGACTGATTTCCTGTTGAACTTAGGGTATTGTTCCAAGAGGCTGTGTTTGCAGTCTGGGGATGATACGTGTACCTACCAATTGTTGTTCATCTGCGTCAATTTCAATGGTGGGGGTTTTGACGTTGGGATTTTGTAGTGGGTGCTGTTGAGCCATTTTGCCACTTCTGATGTTTTTGTGAATATATCAAATCAATATACATACCTGCAAAGTTTTGTGAGTTTTTGAGCATCCTCAAGTGTGTTTGTTTGCTGAAGGAGCAACATTTTAGACAAAGGTAGATTCATACATACATCCCCACACTGTTGGAAACATTGCTATATAAGGCCATCTTTTTCAAGCTGTTTATTACAAAGAGACTGTGAGCATTTCCCTATGGATTATAGCTGTCTTTTTCCATAGACAGCATTACATGACTCACATTTGGAGCACTTCTAAGACTCGGATCGGTATGAAATTCTCCTAATAACTCTCTGGTTCTGATGAAAAGTCAAAGGTGCACATACAAACTTCAAAGGAGGGGTTACCTGTGACCCTCAAAGTGCATTTGGCTGGTTAAACATGAGAAAAATATAGGGAATTGGGGAGTAAGAAATATTTATTTCCACACATAGGCAGGTGTACATTCTGTTCTACAACCAAATAAACAATATGTCACACTAGTGAATAATCCAGTGGCTGTGCTCTTTCTCTTCTTCAGTGTGACTGTGTATCTAATGGCTGTCCTCAGACGTGGGCTCTTCATGGCCCTGCATCATGCCCTTCGGCAAGGCAACAGCTCAGTCTGCCACCCTGCACTGCCTGCTGCACTGCTAGGTAGAGTAACTTGCTAGCTTTAGCTTTTACCTGTAATACCTATAGCATAGCATGTCGTATGCTTACTGTACACCATGTGACCAAAATTGTTTATTATTATAGCCATTCTAACTAGTGATTATAATTGCATAAATCCAAGTATACAGACCCAACTGATTGTACATTTTTCCAACTGTGGAGCGGTGGAAACATGTTTGAAGTGATGAAACATGCTTCATTATTTGGCAGTCTAGACAAGTCTTTGGCAGATGCCAGATGAATGCTACCTGCCTGACTGCATAGTGCCACCCATAGACTTTGATGGAGCAGGAATACTGGACTAGGTCTTTTTTACTTTCCTTTTATATAGGCCCAAATCCTGCTATGGCACTATGTTGTCTGGAGAACTTTTAATGCTTGTTGCCCTGCAATGACTATGGTTTTGGAATCACAGATGTATTTCAGGCTTCCACATGCTCTTGGTTAGGGCTGGGTATTGTCAATGATTTCCTGAATCGATTCAATTCCGATTCACAGGGTCCCGATTCGATTTGATTCGATTCAATTCAATATCGATTCAATTTTATGTTCCCAGAGTTTCTGTTTTGTAAGTCAGACAATATTTTTAACACGCAATCATGTGTGGACACCAAATTCTTCAAGAGTAAAGTTAAATGATGAGTCTGATCCAACACTGGGATCTAGCATGATAGCATCTATGTGTATTTACCCTTAAGACCAGTGGCATTTTAAATCATGTCATTTTGAATTATGTTGTCATCATGTAACCAATGATTTTCAAAAAATGCACATAAAGATTATGGATAAGCATGTCAGTTCAAATACAAGACAAAGTACACTCTCAAATTATAATTATTTTAAATTTCATGCTTCCATCTATTCTCTCTGATGAGTTAAGGATATGGCGAGCTGGTTTGTAGTTTAACAACACACTGAAGAGGCTGGTCAGGAAAACACTGCTTGTGCTGTGCTGTTGTATGTGTGGGTTTTAAAAGATGACAGCTAATTTTGAAGTTCCAGGATTTATTATAACCTCAATCCCAACTGAGACAGAGTGACACTCTGCTTTGCAAAGATACACTTGACAATAAAAAAAGGTAAACAAGTGTAATGACTCCGGTGTCACAAACAGATATGACCAAAAAATCGATTCACAGAGTTTTGAATCGATATCGAATTTTTAAATAGAAAATCGATATTAATTGATGGATCAATTTTTTGGACACACCCCTACTCTTGGTAATGTTGTGTCTATCTTATCATATATCCAATGTTGGGTGATATATGGATTTCATTTTATTAATTCAAATTTTCATTAATGGATAATGTGCAAAATATCTTAAACATGAAAATTGTGGTTTTATAACAGGTGCAAGTATGTCATTTTAACTGAGAGCACAGATCGTTCCCTCTCATGTGCCATCATTGTCAGCTATCTTAATTCATGACTTTAAGCCAGATGTGTTACCTTCACATTACTGTGGTGCAAGATAAACAATTCATTAAATCAAATAGTGAGTGACATGGCCATACACTGGAACTGTTTCTGTTCACTGTTAGGATATTGTTGTCTCTTTATAAATTAAGAACACAAATCTCTCCAATGCAGGTGGAGCAGTTAAGTGTATACACATATTGAATGTAGGGGGGTCACGAAATGATGTTGCGATCTCGACCTTCGAAATCAAAGGAGGAATCGAGGATGTAGCCATGCCCCCAAAGTCACGACCAGCAGGCTAGTCAAGAGGGAAAAACACACACGTGTAGAAATGCAGCAAGTCAACATTACTGGCTTGTGTGATTCGTCTAATAAGCAGCAACACAGAGCTATCAGAACGCTTTGCTCTCATGCACTGCATTGATAGTCACACAAACATGCACGCGCAGACACTCTCTAGCTCGCGCTCTTGCTCACCCACTGCAGAGTCCAGGAGATTGTGTATAATTTGTGGGCGTCAGGGAGCCGCTATCAATATGTGGGAGAGTTGGGATGTCCACATTAAAGCAATAACTAGCGCTATAGGAGTATTTGTAGCAGCAGAGATGCTATTCTTAGATACAGTTAGGACACTGTTAGGACAGTTAACACACTTAATTGTTCAGGGATGGCTATTGACATTAGGCTGTTTTTAATTTAGTTTTTGTTTTATTGTGAACTTGAATATCATCTAATATGAAGAGTGCACTCTGCAGTTACTAAAGGGTCACTAGTTGATTCTTTTGTTTACAGTAAGTTTCCAATTGACTGCTGAAACAAGTTATTGTTACATTATATTGCTAATAGATTATTTAATTTGGACAGTAAGACCTTAATGTGGTACATTACAAACAACTGATGGAGATTATATCACTCTTGATTAGTCTAAAATGGCATAAGCATCTGTGCTAAAAGGACCCAAAAAAATGTTTTGGAATCGAATCGAATTGTGACCTTAAAATCGAATCGAGGATTTGTAGAATTGGGACGCCCCTAATTGAATGTATATGGAGAAGAGGACAGAACAGCCAATGTCTACCTTCCAGACATACTCACAATTCACCCCTATTGAGACTGGTGGAAAAACAACAAACAAGCAAAATATAAATAGATAAAATGGGATGAAGGTCCTTGAACCACAAGGAAGTAGGACTATGATTAAGGGAGGTTTCCAGTGCAATAAAATAATTTTGTAAGGCATCAGGGAGACATGAGCCTTCATTGCCATAACACCTGGAACGTAAAGCATATTCCTAAAATAGCAATGCTAGGACAAGGTTTCAAAGGAAATTTCAGAACCTTAGGGTGCTTTCACATCAACAGCAGTTGGTGTGCACTAAAAGCTCTTAGTTCGGTTTGTTTTCGTTGGTGTGAAAGCATCAGTCACACTTGGGTGCACACTAAATCAAGCGGACTGAGACCTCCAAAAAGAGGTGGTCTCATCCTTTTCTACAAATGTACCAAAAACTGGAAGTACAGCCTTCAGAATATTGTATGCTCTATATGCACATGAATAATGAATGATATAAATGTAACTAATGTAGCTAATAACTCTGGTAACACATGATAACAAGTTACAAAATATTCCTAAGAATACTCCACTAATTCCTTGCACTGCTTAAATGGTTTCATTCACATTGCAGAAAAATAGTGACACAGTGCATCTCTGATGTTATTGGGCTGCTGTTGTGCATTCATTTCTTCCTGGTGGCCAACACCCTCAGCCTCTTCTACAGTATAATGTCCCTCCAGAAATTCCTCATTATGTTCCTCACAGTAATTATGAAGCACACAGCAAGCAGACACCATGCGACTGACAAATGTAATGTGGGCTTCACACTCTCTGAAAAGGCAGCGCCAACGGCCTTTTAGTTGACCAAAGAAAATGACCTGCCCTTACGTAGTCTATGCTGTTACAGGATAGTGGGATCTGCAAGGCCGAGCAGAGTGTGATCCAAAATTTGCGACTGTACATTATTTGGTCCTATAAGCCCTGAGAACTGATGTTGCACGCTTTATGGACTTAAAACAAAAACTGGAATGGCTTGTGTTTTCAGTTTTACTGTTGATGTCATGTGTATGTACTTCTCTGTCCATTCCAAATAAAGATGCAATTAAAAAAAAAAAAGAAAATTACTTGCCTGGAGAGAAAGAGTTTTTAGGGATAGATGCAATTTTTTAATTGGCCAAAATATATATTAAAAAAACAATCCTTGAGGCACATGAGGGATATTATTCTGTAGGTTTGACATCTTGAGATCAAAAGGTCAGGGAGCATAATAACTTTATTATTTTATTGTAATTGTAAAAAAAAAATGACGAAAAGAAATATTTGTAAAATAAGCCTTGTGGCACATGAGGGATATTAGTCTGTTATACAGTTGGTTTGTCATCATTCACTCAAATGGTTGAAGCGCAAAATAGGTTTGTATTTTGAATGTTGAATATTAAACTAACTTAATGTCGCTATGAAAGAAAGGGCACTGAGGAAGTGCTCTGCCCCAGACGTCTGTGCCGTAATAAAGTGACATTGTGTGATCAGAGTGCTGTCCGTTTATATTGTCCAATTTATTAATATTGTAGCTATAATCTCACGAATTTGCGCATTAACAGGGTCGGCTATTTTCTGCCAGCATTTCTTCCTGGCTTTTGCTGCATCAGTGTTGCTTTTGGCCTGGTTTTGGCCTTCTTCATATTGTTGAAGAATTATTGTCTGCTCCTGTATGGTAAAGTAGTCTGCTCTGCAGGGTTTCTCCATGTTTGCGATTGGCCAGATGCTGCAAACACCTCCCCTTTATGTGAGCGCGCAGTGATCCAGATTGGAAAACCCTGGGTTCAATTACCGAGTTGATAACCAGCTTCGTAGTACCGCTTATCAGGATTGCGAATGTCTGGGTAAGTCAACCCAGGTAACGGAGAGATATCCTGGGTTTGTTAATCCAGCTTCGTAGTACAGGCCTCTGGTTAGGATTAGTTTAGTTTAGAGGCATTCGCTAACAGGCAATATCAAGTTGGAGATTGAGATTTGTGATAAATGGAGTCTTCAGTTTTCAGGAAAATTAGTTTTTTTCGAGAGGCAGTTATTTTTTCTATTGATATATATATTCTGTGAGTAGCTTTAACCAGTGATTGATATTTATTGTTTGCTTGGTTTTCCAGTTTGTAAGGATTACTTTCTTGGCGACAGTTAGGGCAACTAGTGTTGGGTTTTGTGTATTTTGGTGAAAGTTCAACTGATAATAAGTCACCAAGTATGAGGAAAGTTTCTGTGTTACCTGAAGCCAAAAATGCTGTACGGGTGAGCAGAGCCATAGGGAGTGGAGGTAGTCGTCTGTGGTGCCTAAAGTGCATTGTCAGCATTTGTCTGTGTTGGCGAGACCCATTTTATGTTTTTTTGCTTTGAGTGATGTGAGTGCTATGGAGGGTTTTGAACTGGATTAATTGTAGATTTATGGTTTTTGTCATTTCAAATGAATTTCTGCGGACCTGAATCCAGAAGCTGGTACTGTATCAGAGGGGAGCGATAAATCTCTTTCCCATTTGACTGTTGGTAAATGAATGGTGTTGTCCATGTTGGAAATTAACCTATATTTGTTGATAGTTTGAGAGAATTTTAGTGGATGCAGTATATTTCATGATTTGTATTGCTGGTTGGGGTGGTTGAAGTGGGTTAGTTATTATTTTGTTCTTAATGATTAATTTAATTTGACAATACTGGAGAGAGTCTCCAGTCTGACCCCATACCTCTGGATCAGGTCTTTAAATGGTAAATGAATTAGCTTGAAATAGGTGGTGGAGGTTTGTGATTCCCTTTTTTTCCCATGTGCTGAAGTGAAGGGAGGATTTATTGTGCGGGTTGTGCTAGAGGGGGGTGTACATTCAAGGGGGTGATTGTGATTTGTCAATTTCGAGTGTTTTCCACCAGGCTGTCAGACTTGATATTTAGGCCGATGAAAGGTAAATCAGAAATTTTAATGTAGTTGCATTATTTATTTACTTTTTTTTTTTTTACAATAAAACGTGTTAACCCATTGCTGTGTTATTACAACATATCTGAGATCTCGTGACGATATTTCTCGTCGAAGTGAATTTTGTCTTGCGAAGCTATAATTAAGGGGCGCACAAAAAAAACAAAACGGTTTTCTATCGCTCATTCACACGTCATGTCTTCTTTTTATAGTCATGTGTGGATCATTAACCTTGTTGCAGCTTCTACCTGCTGAGAAGATCTCAGTCAGAAGTATGAGAGGTGGAGAGGAACAGGTTAACCTCAGGTCTCTACATTGAGCCTGAAGTAGGAGGAGCGGAGGAATCTAGCACAGCTATGGAAGCCTAATGATGCCAAAAGTAAAATGAGTCACACTACCAAATTATAACACAATTTATATGTTGTTCATGCACAAGTAGAACAACATATAAATTGTGTTATAATTTCTGTGATACAGGATTTGTGCAATTTACTTTTATTTCTGTGTTTTTTTTTATTAGCAATATGACATAATGTGATAATTGGATACTTCATTTAATTTATATTTATATATTAGACTTTTTTCTACTCTTTATAATTTACTATTTAGTATTTGTGATTGTATCTAACTTTTGTATTTATGGTTGTTATTTCCATAAATACCAAAATTATCCATCTATGAAATATCTATATGGAGAAACCTTTTACAGTGCTGCATTCTGCATATGATAATTATATATTTAGAAAATAGAACTAAAGTGATTAATTACAAGATGATTAGTTAATTAGTTGTGAATTTCAAATAAAACAGTCATTTATTTCCTCATTGAAGTTTTTTTAAAAATAAATAAAATCTCGTCTCGTGAGCTGAGTGTATCGTCACACCCCTAGTGTCAGGCGCGTGCCCGCTCCAGCTCTGTCAGCATTCTGTCATTTTACATGTATACTCATTTTCTGTGGGAAATTCCCTGTATTAACCTACAGCATAACAGATTCTTCTGGACTATAGCCTACCTTGTGGGTCTTTGGAAAAGTGTTCATCAGCAATACAGCATTTGTGAGAATGGTGCGTCTCCTCTGCCTGACATGATGTGCTATACGTCTTTGACGAATCCAGTGCATCAGCAGATTGTTCTCCAGCCGCAGCCGCGACTCATTCTGGAATTGGATATTTTGCCAAAAATGGCTAATACTGATAATATAATAGGTTAGGATCAGCGCAAGTAGCAATGTATGAACTAAGGATCGACCAATAAACGGCATGAGCGATAATATCGGCCGATATTCGGCATTTTTATGATAATCGGCATCGGCCGTTTTTTCCACCGATAGCCGATGAAATAAGTTTATTTTAAGACGTGCTCCTTTGGCTCTTATGCAGCCATCTATCTCTGCCTGAAGTCACCACTCTTGGCTGTGTAACAATGTCCCGCCTACAGCGCCCACTCATTGGCTGCACGGCACAAGTGACAGCCAATCAACACTGCAGCTTTTAGATGCAGCGCCACAGAGAAGAGAAGAGGACTGCTCCATGAAGCAGCAGTGTGGTGTTTAAAGGCAAGGCAACAGAAAATGTCGAAGTTGCAATAAAAATACTCTATGGTGAAGTTTTTAAAGACACCACAACCTTATTATGATCAGTTTCAATGACATGCATGCCCAGAAGCAAAATTTGGACCTGCAGTACCTGCCTGACTATATTCACATCAAGTGCGACACAATTTTACAAATAGCTTAAATCATTACGCTTCTAAAAATAAATAGCACCACGGCAAAAAAAAAAAAAAAAAGAGAGAATGATCAAGTGAATATGACCTGGAGCTCCTTTATGAGTACAGCAAGTAGCCTACAGATTAAGAGAACCTGTTGAACTTTAAGAGATCTCTGCACTTTTTGTTTTTATATAATAAAACAATTGCTTGAACCATTTCAACAAAGATTTGCGTCAGAGTTTGTGTTATTCTACAAAAGTTTTAACATATTTTTTTTTTTTTTTACTATTTTTTTGGGCTTTTTGCCTTTTTTAATGTACAGGACAGTGGAGATATACAAGGAAACAGGAGGCAGAGAGAAGGGGATTGACACGCAGGATAAGACCGCTCGGCTCGGGATTCGAACCGGGATCCCCTGCAACGAGGACTATAGCCTCAACACATGGGGCGGGCGCTCTACCCGCTGAGCTATGCTCAACTCCTTAACATATTTTTATCACAGATTTTCACAGTGTACAAAAACAAACAAACAGTATACTGTATTCAGTCTAATCCCAAGTGTGTTATTCTAAATTTTGACACCAAAATTTAAATTTTTACTGCAAATTAATATCGGTTCTAAATATCTGTTATCGGTATCCTTGATTACTAATAATCGGTATCGGCCCTTAAAAAAACATATTGGTCGATCCCTAGTATGAACTTGTCTCTCCATGGTGAAAGTCCAAATTGGTGACAATTTCTACTGGAAGATGAGGGAACATCAGTTGGACTAATTAGGGCCCGAGCACTGACCAGCGCGAAGCCCTATTGTTTTTGCCATGATTATTATTCTTCTTCTTCTCTCACAACGACGGCCTTTTTGCCCCCCTGAACGTGCCTTAAAAGTCATCAAAGTTTGCACGCAAGCCAGACCCGGCGAAAATTTTGATATTTTATGGTTTGCACAAATGGGCGTGGCAAAATGGCTCTCTAGCGCCCCCTACAAAATCAATAAAAGCGAGCCCCTCGTGACAGATTGACATAGAGAAACGAAACTTGGTACACATGTTCAACATGTCAAGACGCACCAAAAAGTCTCTTGGACACATACCCTAACACCAACAGGAAGTCGGCCATTTTGAATCAAAATATTGATTTTAATGCAGATTGTGGCATCATATTTGAACAAACTAGTCCTAGAGATTTCTTCCCATCCACTTCAAATTCACACACAATCATCTTGAGACATTGGAGATGAAAATGTATCAAAAGATTTTTCCCCTGTCATTCCTGGTTGCCGTGGTGACGTGGCGAATTTCGATGCTTCGCCATGAAATTTCAAACCCTCATAACTTGACTCCACATGGTCTCAGCTTTTCCAAATTTCAGATGCTTGTTCACCGTCCTGGTCTGAACACATGTACAGTCTCATATTTAGTGACAGTCATAGCGCCACCTACTGGCAACAGTAAGTCACTTGCTTCATTCGTTGACTAATTACTCCCATAATCTTAAGTATTTATACCTCAAATTAACTCAGCTGAGACATAAGACCTTGGTGATGCTACATTCTGCGACCGAGCCGCAGCCCGACATGCGTGGGGGCGCGAGGGCCCGTTCATCACTGCTTGCAGTTTTAATTTTAATTGGTTTGCAGGTGTGAACGCGGACCACATCGCAGTCTGTATGCTATATAGTAACAATTGTACTGCCTGGTGCGAACCAAATAATCAAACTAGTGGTGTGAAAGCGCCCTTAAACATGGTGTCAGAATGAGTGGCTGTAGACATGGAGTATCACACTCATTGCTCATAGCAGGATTTAAAAAAGTATTTTGGCCTTGGTGAAATGAATCTCATGCATGATTTTGAACTGGATATTAGCTCCCTAATATCCCTAACATGAGAAGACGAAGTTCACCCTGTTCAGGACATTATCAGTCACCTGCCAGCTCCATCCACCTTATCTCAATGGCCGTTAGAAGTGTAGATGGATTGGGAAAGGAGGGGAAATATGCATGTACAAAGTCGCAAACATGAAATGGCTTGATCTGGACAAAGCATACTGAGTGACAAGGTCTGAGCAGACACAGTATATGTGCAGTCCAAGAGGAAAGAAGCAACTGTAGATATACATGCATACAAAACACTTTGAGGTTTGACACCTTACACCTATTTGATGTTCATAGAGTTCAGTTATGAAGGAGGACTTAGAAGGAAGGAGGTATTATTATTTTTGAACACTTTATTTGTAATTTTCCAATTATCATATAAAACAATCATATTTTCTGTTTTACAAATAACCATAGAAAAAACAATCCCAGCAAAAAACAAAAACAACAAATACAGACCAAACCCAAAATCAACCTGACAGACTTGTCACAGACAATGGACAGACAGAGGAAAAAAAACAAAACAAAAAAACCCCAAAAGGACAAGTGCACCTAACATTTCTTATCATAGGACTGTCCAAGGGCAGGTGTAAGCGTTCAGAGTTCCAGTTCCACACCAGGTAAATTGTTCATATAAGTTATTAGAGGGTCCCAGGTTTTGTATAATTTGTTGATGGAGCCGTTGAGGGTACATCTGATCTTTTCCAGCTTAACGTTGTGCATAACGTCCCTAATCCAGTGGTGATGTGATGGAGGAGTAACAGCCTTCCATTTAAATAAAATTAAGCGTCTAGCTAATAACGAGGAAAATGCAATGACCTTCTGTAAATGAACAGGGGGAACAGATCCCGTTGGATCTGAAAAATAACCAAAAACTGCAACTAAGGGGGAAGGTGAGATGTTATAAGCATAAGCATTAGAGATGACTTCAAAAAAGGATGACCAGAAGGGAATACGTTTCGGACAAGACCAGAACATATGATAGGAAGTAGCCGGGGTCCGTTTACACCTGTCGCATAATGGATCCATGTATTCTTGCTAATTTAGCTTTTGAGAAGTGTAACCTATGTAACACTTTAAACTGTATTAAGGCGTGTAAGGAACATATGGAAGAAGAGTGGACTCTATTAAGAGCCATATCCCATTCCTCATCGGACAGCTGGACCCCCAAGTCGTTTTCCCACTGTTCTCGAATATGTGAAATAGAGAGGTTACAGCTATCCATGATGTGGGAATAAATAAATGATACTCTACTCTTATTCAACATATTGGCCCTTAATAGGGAATCCAAACAGGAAGGAGAGGGGAGAGTAGGAAAATTAGCAAACTTTTTACGAGTAAAATCTCTAATTTGCAAGTATCGCAAAAAATTATTATTGGTTAGACCAAATTTTCTGGATATCTGTTCAAAGCTAGCAAAAGTATTATTGATATACAGGTCCTCAATACTATGAATGCCCCTGTCATACCAGATTTTGAAGCCATTATCCAATAAAGATGGTTGAAAAAGATGATTATGTATTATTGGTGAGTGAATAGAAATACTCTGAAGTGATTGAGTTACAATTATGTTATCCTTAACATTATTAACTAGTGACGGTAGGGGTGCGCAAATTAAGGCAGGGAGTGAGTGTGGACGGCTCGTAACTTTTTCAATCTGGAGCCATGCAGGGATCCTATCATTCCAATCTTTTAACCAGAGAGATGGCATTAAAATTCGCAGCCCAATAATACGTGCGCAAATTTGGAAGTGAAAGCCCACCTACACCTTTTGGTCTTTCCATAAATTCTTTTCTTATGCGAGCTGATTTATTATTCCATATAAAGGAAGAAAAAAAGATTGTGGTATAAAAACAGGCAACGCCTGAAACAAATACAGAAACTTTGGTAATATTCATCTTTACAGAATTTGTTCTCCCGATGAGAGATAGTGGCAAAATAGACCATCTTTTTATATCTTGTTTGCACTGTTCCAACAAGGGAGTAAGGTTACTTTTAAATAGACTGTAATAGGATTTAGTGACATTTACGCCCAGATATGCAAAAGACTCAGCGGACAACTTAAATGGCAGACTGGGATATTCTCTAGCATTACTACTAATGGGGAAGTATTCACTTTTATTAAAATTTAGTTTATACCCAGATATGTTTCCAAATTCCTGCAAGATTCTAAGGATTTCAGGGGTAGATGTGATAGGGTTAGTGACATATAGTAACAAATCGTCTGCATAGAGTGCAACAGTGTGAGTTAGGCCACCACGTGAAATACCTTGTATATTATTATTGCATCATCAGAGCTATGGCAAGTGGCTCTATAGCTAAAACGAAAAGCAAAGGACTCACTGGATCCCCTTGTTTCGTCCCTCCTGTGAAGAAGAAAGTACTCAGAAGAGATACTGTTGGTATAAACTGAGGCAGTTGGATCAGTGTAAATGAGCTTGATAAATTGAAGGAAATTAGGGCCAAAACCAAACCTGCCAAGTGTATGAAAGAGATAATCCCACTCAACCCGATCGAACGCCTTTTCGGCATCAAGCGAGATTACTGCTTCTGGGGATTGAGTGTTAGATTCAGTATAGATGATATTAAACAATTGTCTCAGGTTAAAATAGGATTGTCTGCCCTGGATAAACCCAGTCTGGTCCTCTGAACTGATATCAGGAAGAACTACCTCAAGCCGGAGTGCAATGGCCTTTGAGAACACTTTACTGTCACAGTTTGTCAAGCTGATTGGTCTGTAAAATGAGCAATCTCGAGGGTCCTTGTTCTTCTTTAATAACAGTGTAATAGATGCCTGACGGAGAGTAGGTGGAAAAATGTTATTCTCCAGTGCTTCTGCATAAACTGAGAGAAGAAGAGGGGCAAGTTTATCTTTGAACTTCCTATAGAAATCAGTTGGAAACCCATCCGGACCAGGGGCTTTTCCACTCTGAAGGGACGTTATTGCATTGTTAATTTCCTCCAGCGTCAGGGTTTGTTCCAATCGTTTTTTAGAGTCAGTGTCAATTGTACGAATGTTCAAATTAGAAAAAAAAAGCGTCAAATTGGTTGTGATCCGGTGTTGAATCTGAAGAATATAATTTAGAATAGAACTCTTTAAAGCAGTCGTGTATAGCCTGATGGGTTTCCTGTAGGAAAGCAATACCAACCCCAAGATGTTGCAAGTGAGAGAGAACCCTTTTTCTCTTGATTGCCTGATTCAGACCCTTCACATTCCAGCTTATAATTTTCATTTCATCTTTACCTGGGATATGCTGTGAATTACTCTGTGCCATAAGAGCTCAATTCAAAAATACCAGTATCTACCCCACTTAGATAATAAAAAAAGCAAATAGGTGCACAAACTGTATATAAAACAAATATCACATCAAAACCACTACACATAACACATAAACAAGCCGTAAGAAGGCTATCCCCCCAGAAAACTTCAAACTACTGCAAATCTTCATTTGCATGCTACCCGCAATGATGGATATCTTTTTCAACCATTGATGAACCTCTCCAACAGTGTATTAAATGACCTCTGACATCATTTCACATTACTGAAACCATGATACCCATAGACCGTAAAAAGTCAATGTCACAAGACCGGTGGTGATCATAAAAAATAATAATAATAAAAATAAATAAATAATGTAGGAGGGCGTATGTAGTTACGTGTGATGTATACACACACCATCACATGCCAAACGTTCACAGCCATATAAACAATACTAATAAAATAATACTATAAAAATAAAAAACACTGTCATAAAATATGACCGAATAACCGTATCTAATGATATCACCGTCTTAAGTGATTATTATTGGCATTACTGACCCAGTCATTAATATTACCTCAATCACCATTCTCTGTAGTGTGTGAAGCGATGCGTCCATCATCAACAGTAACATTGTTATTAACGTAG
Source organism: Scomber japonicus (assembly GCF_027409825.1). Classification (NCBI taxonomy): domain Eukaryota; kingdom Metazoa; phylum Chordata; class Actinopteri; order Scombriformes; family Scombridae; genus Scomber; species Scomber japonicus. The sequence goes on along the minus strand of NC_070600.1, from coordinate 3,122,169 downwards.
GTCAGCGCCTCTGCTGGGTCGGTGAACTTCAGACGTTTCCCGTTGTGTGTGAACTGCAGAGTGGCTGGCTAATAGAGGCCGAATTGGATCTTTGCGACGTGGAGCTTCCTTTTGGACTCGGAGAAGGCTGAACGTCGTTTGTTGACATCCGGGCTGTAATCAGGAAAGATATGAAATCTTGATCCGTTGTAGGAGAGCGGGCCCTTCCGTCTGGCGAGGTGTAAGATCAGCTCCTTGGTTTGAAAGTGATGGAGCTTGACAATAAATGGCCATGGTCTATTGTCGCCATCTGCTGGTTTTGTGGCCAAACTTCTGTGGGCTCTATCCACCGACGGGGGTTTCTCAAAGCTGTCTTCCCCACAGGCCCGCCGCTCTCCATACGCAGAGTACGCAGAGCGCTTAGGGCCTCAAGTACCTGGCGGGGGCCCCCAAAATTAATGTTGCTAAAAAAATGTCATGATAGTTATTATATTATTACATTAAAGAAATTATATAAATTAGTTATGAACAGGCCCACCGTTGTTTTTCTTAATTGTGTGCCCTATTCCTCAAAACACATGAATTACCTCGTTGGCTGCGTGCTGTGTAAAGGAGGAATTATCTCTGGTCTTCGGATGATTCTTGAACACTTAAACACCTTGTAACCATGTAAATCGGTCCTTAACTTTACAGTTTTCCCCAACTTCCCCAAGCACATCGATAAATAGCTTGGTAATGAATTCTGTTGGTCTTGGGCCCTCTGCATTTTCTGGTATCCCCACAATGCGTATATTTTGCCATCTGGTGTAGTTTTCCAAGTACGCCACCTTCTCCCTCAAAGCATTGTTCCCCTTTAACCAGGGAAGTTTGGGCTGCTCAGTCTCTTGTCGAACTCATTCAGCCCGTCCTCCATATCAGTAATTTGTTGGCCATACACACTCAAAATTGAGTGTGGAGAAGCAATAGACGCCCGGTTCTCCTCACGAAACGAGTTGATAGAGGCTTGTACAGCAGTTACTGCATTCGCTAGCGTTTCCATGTTGTTAGCATTAGCACCTGTATCTGCGCTAACGTTAGCCGAGGAGTTCGAGTTGCCACGTACTGCAGCTCTCCCGCTCTGTGTTTTGGCTGGTTTGGGAGGCATTTGTCCACTCATATAGTACTAAAGTCTCTTAGTGTGTGTTTCCAATGAGGTTTGAACGGATACAAGGTCCAAAATGTATAAGTGTGATAAATTGCACGTCTACTCCCTACACATGCTCAAGAGACCTTTTATTAGCAATATAGAGACAGGAAATCATGGGAGGGGGGGGTGTGTGTGACATGCAGCGAAGGTCTGCCGGCCAGAATTTCAACCAGACCAGGTCGACTTGAGTCTGATTCCTCCACTGCTTGTAATATAACAAATCAGAACAGGTTGAGATATACTCAAAGTTCTTATCAGATGGTAAGCTTGTATTAAATAAACAAGAGGGATTGTTAAAGAACAAATCCTGATTGGCAGGGGTGTGATCAGAGATCATCATCATCATCATCATTATTAAATTGTATCCGTCCTCAAATAACAGGTGGATTGGTACCACTTGTGTTGAAATGTTTAAAGTTTGTGTAAAGTAAGAATAAATATGTGTTCTGAGTTTGACATACCACAGAAAAGTATGTTGTTAACCACCCTGCCAAATCATCATCATTATTAAATTGTATCCGTCCTCAAATAACAGGTGGATTGGTACCACTTGTGTTGAAATGTTTAAAGTTTGTGTAAAGTAAGAATAAATATGTGTTCTGAGTTTGACATACCACAGAAAAGTATGTTGTTAACCACCCTGCCAAATCTGAATGATTAAAAAAATCGCCAAATATATGAAATTAGGCTTCAAGGTGGTGTAAAACTCAGCCTCTTTCTCTGCTCCCAAACGCTGTGGGAGTACCCACCGAGTTTGCTGAAACCCCGCCCCCTACCAAGTGTCACCTGTCAATCAAAGTCACCACCGGTTAACTCAGCTAACTGTACTGTGTGTGTGTGTGTGTAGTGTGCGCTGAATGCATTTATACTTCTACTGCAGCAGGGGCGGGTTTATGATTTTCAGACCCGCCCACTAAATCCTGAACACAGAAATCTTGAAACACAGTTTGTGAATCCTAGCTCCTCAATTCAAATCTAATTGGTTGAAATGCTTTTTATACATTTTTGAGAAATACATTTATGTGTTTAGAAGAAAAATGTCTGAATTCACTTTAACTTTAAGTTCACAATAACAACTTGTGGGCCCCAGGAAGAGTAGCTATTACCATTTACAGTATAATAGCTAATGGGAATCCTAATAAAATAAACTAGGCTGAACAAAGCACTTTCAGCACTGTCTACAGAAAAGATGCATCACTCCGTTGGAAACACTGAACAGTGGTGTCAACAAGTGGAATTACTTCCCTCACAAATAATAATAATAATAATAATAATGATAATGATAATAATAATAATACATTTTATTGTATAGCGCTTTTTTGATACTCAGACGCTTTACAGAAGCACAGGTAAAAATACAGTGAACAATGAATTAAAAGAAGTATAAAAACAATAAAGTACACGTAAAATGAAATAACACAATAAAATGGTTGACGTGGGCATTAATCATATATTAAAAGCAATTCTAAAGAGGTGGGTTTTGAGTAGTGATTTGAATGTGGCCAGGTCGGTAATATCTAGCCTTTTGTACACTGTTACCCTGCTAGTTAGACAGAGCCGCAGTCTCAGTTTAGCAACCAACATGTCATTCACTCTGGTGTGCACAAGTCATTTTTCACAATCACACTCTAATTTTCAATACATGAGTATGCTGCACTGTAGGTTGTGGTGATGGAGAGCTGTGCTCAAACACTATGCATGATGATATTATTGGTTGGTTGAGTTTTTCTGTGTTCTCTGGCCAGGATTTTACTTCTGTTGTTACTTAAACTTTTAGTTGTCCCCAGCTGGATATGTGGGTTAGTCATCCATATACTGATTTTTTTCAAGGTGTGTGCTCATGTTCCTCATGCCTGTTAAACAGTGTCCTTCAAACTCTACATGAACCAGTGGGATCCCTAACACAATCTGATGACCAGCATTTTATTCCACATATTGTGTTTAATGCTGTACAGTATCTTGACCTGTGTTGTCTCTCCTTCTGTCTGCTCCTCTTCATCCAGCCCAGTCCTTGGTTGTAGCCTTGCTGAGGGGTGTTTGGTTCTAGTGGTGGGTGGAGTACCTCTCTCCAACAGCCATGTCGGGCTTCAATCTGCTGCATCTAATAACCAAGAGTCAGCCTGTAACTCTGAGGTCCTGCAGTCTTCCCACAGGTCCACTGACTGGGTGCTGTATGCCTGCTGTGCTCTGCCTCTCAAAAGTCTTAACACCTGGCTGGTGTGTCAGCATGTCTTTAATGTCACCTGTGTTCAGAGTGATGAGCTGCTTTCACTTATTTTCTTATATTTGGCCAGGGAAGCACACCAAATTTTTGTGGTGTATAATGCTTGGGAGTTCCAAAATTTGACCAAATCTATTGAACCTCAATACTGTTAAATAGGAAGCAGTGACTTTAGTCATTTGTTGGTACTGCAGTTATGGCCTTCTTTACTCATTCTTCAAATTTTGCTTATCAATTTCATTTTATACTTTTATTATATATTGTGCTATATTTGAATCTTATGCTTATCAAACACTATATATACAGTACCAGTCAAAAGTTGACACACTTTGCATCACTTTCTCATTCAAGGGTCTTGAATGAGAAAGTGTGTCTTAACTTTTGTCTGGTTCTGTAAGTCTAAATAGAAAGGTTATTCTTAAATCACTTTATCAGTGGTTTTGTACAGAAGTGTATTGCATTCACTTGAAGAAAATAAAAAAGCTTTGTTATTCTGAGTTATTTCTTTCTGAATTAACGTCAAAATACCGCAAGAAGCTCCCACCTGCAAAATAACGTTAACCTACTGTTGCTGCTCCTAATCTTCAGAAACAAATTGCTGTCACACCAGAAAAAGGAAAAAAGCATCAGAGCCGAATATTTAATCACGTTATACCGTGAAACTAACATTATAACGAGAAAGTCATTGCTGGTTTCAGAGGTGGACTCAATGATGTGACCCCTTACACTTTCCTATACCACAGCGTCATGTAATGGTCCGCTGCTGGTGTCTCTATCTGATGTGATTATTTTCCTTCAAACATGCTGCGAACATTTCATCCTACCATGAAGGCTGTGTGCACCCTAAAAGATATCAGACCACAAACTGTGTGCTCCGTTAGTGCTTGTGGACTGAGGTGGCTCCTCCTACATCAGATCAATGAATGACCTTACCCCCAGAGGGTCGGATGAATGAGTCCGACCCTCCGTATATAGCCCCATGCATTTTAAAATCCCTCTCAGTGTATCATCCTCTCCTCATACTATATAAAAAAAATTACTCAGAAAAACAGAGCTTTTTTTATTTTTTCAAGTGAATGCAATATGCTTCTGTAGTTTTGCATGTTTTCTAAAATGTACTGTAAATTACGTACTATGCAGTTTATAGCACAGAGTCCACTGAACTCTTTGTATGGTATGAAAAATCAATTAGTACACTCATTAAACCTCTTGGGATATATAATCCATCCGGGTGAATATCAGGTCAGCATTATTTTTTGTCAAAGTTTATTATTATTGATGATGAGGTAATACAGTTTGACTTTTGTGAACCTATCCTGGAGGCGACATAACGACCAGCACAAGCAGTGCATCGACAGCGTGTTGTTTTTCTGACCATGTTTCTTTGCTTGTCTGTGTGGTATTTAGGTGTCTAAGGTACATAGCTGGGAGGTTCATTCAAATGAAACAGAACCAAGCAAGCTGTTGGTATTTTGGTCAAATTTGGATCTTAGATGTTTCACTTAGAATAGATTTTCCCAGGAGCACATTTGTATCTGGAGGAAAGTCACTTACACAGCAGACTAAATGCTTTAAATGAATGCACAACATTAACAGAATTATGAATAAAAGGTTAATGAACAATTTCCATTATACTCCCCCCATGAAATCAGCATCTGAAGGCAGCAGGACAGATACATTGAAAATCTGTAGCCTCTGATGAGTGAAGTGTTACACAGTGCACTGCTCACTGTTTACCTTCATTAAATCTGATGTGGCTCCTATAAAATAAGGTCATTGCACTGCATAATAAGATAAGCCTTTATTTATTCACAAGGGGGATATTCAGGTTGTGGAAACAGCTCAATGACAAGACGTAAAGAAATATTTCTTATTTGTAACACATTTGTAACCTCTAACTGAATCTGTGTGGTTTGGAGTTTAGTTTTTCTCCTTTGTTGCTGTTTGTACTGTCTACTGTCACAAAGCTGAAATTTCAGGTGCTAACAGAATAATCAAATGATTCACTGCTTGGCTTCCTTGCAGCTTGCTCGCACTGAGTGCTTTTGTTAAAATAATTTCTTTTTAGGTTCTTTTTGTGTTGTTTTTTGGAAGAAAACAATGCCTTTTTGTTTGTTATGCTTGCCCTTGTGTGATGTTTTATTTATTTATTTTATTTCCTAACAAAACAATCAGTGAGGATTCTTTTATATCTGAGGAGTGGCAATGTCAGAGCAGGGAGTTCAGAAGTTGATGCAGGAACTGTGATCTGCATGACTAGGATAAGTGTGTAAAACGAGATCTAGAACTGTTTCCCACTATCCACTTTATTCTGAACAGCTGGAAATAAACCATACACAACTTGGAAGCCTCTTTAATAAAAGGTTCATATCTCTAGAGCTTTGTTCTTATAAGGGTTTTGGAAAATACTGAATCTGAAATCTGTTCCAAAACCATTTTCAAAGTTGATGTGTAAATATAGTGGAATAATGGATCATCTCCAATATCCCCAGATGAAGATAACAGAACTGGTGCGCCTCTGTCTTTATTTATTTTTTACCTCTCTTTTGAAGATTGGACCTTTTAATAATGGCTAGTATAAAACTAACATGCAGCTCTATTTTTTCTGGTGCCATCAGAAGACGTGCATAAGTAATGTTTGTCTTCTGCTTCATCCTTAAGGACCATGTCGGACTAAGAAGACCTGGCCAGTGAGCTTCTCTCAGGAAGAGATAAGGAAACGCCTCACACCAATACAGTATCATGTTACCCAGGAGAGAGGAACTGAGAGGTAGGATGATGCACTTTGACATTTATTTGTCATAGATTTTGAAGTGATTTCTACATTTATGTTAATGTCACACTATCACCATGGTATTTGTTAACAAAATGGACTCTGCACTCTATGCAGTCCCTGATTTTACCCTTTAACACAGTGTAATAATAATAATCAACATATACATATAATACAAAAATATTTGTCCATATTTACTAATGCAGTGTTTTTCTGCAGTGCCTTCACAGGAGAATTCACACATCATAAAGATGATGGGACCTATGCTTGTGTTGTCTGCGGGGCTCTGTTATTCAGGTAATAGCTGAACAAATGCAGGTCTGACATTAGTTTACAGAAAGAAATGTTGTTGAGACACGTAAAGAATCAGCAGCTGGAATGATCAGTTAGAATGTAAACACTGTAAATTCTGTTTTGAATGAAAAACAGTTTTTTGCCAGATGTTGGGAACAACTGTAGTACTCCACTACACTATAAAAGAATAAATATGTATATATAAGTAAATATAAGGTAGTATTTTTACAAACTGTATAGTTTTCTAGTTCAAGTGAAAGAGTAATTTATCTAACAGACATTCTCTTCTCCTTTTTATAGCTCAAACACTAAATTTGACTCAGGATCAGGTAAGTTGAAGGATGCAGCTGGGTAGCATTCTGGTTCAGTCACTGATGCTGGGTGCCACCTGCACAAGCAGTGCTTTATTACATTACAAATCATACAGAAGAAGTTAAAGTATTACATTAAAAGTACAGAAGTATTATGAGTGATGTCGTCAAAGTATTACATTAAAAGTACTGCAGAATTATGAGTGATGTCGTTAAAGTATTCTAGTAAAAGTACTGCAGTATTATAAGTGATGTAATTAAAATATTGCAGTAAAAGTAAATAAGTACAAAGTATCACAGTCAACTGGGATGCGGGGGACACACAATCACAGCTAAACCAAGAACAAACAACAAATAGAATATGGCAAGTGGGGCATACTAATACTGAAGAAAAAGTATTACACTAAGTCTTATCTGCTTGGTGTAGTTAAAGTATTACATTAAAAGTACATAAGTATTATGAGTTATGTAGTATGCAGTATTACAGTAAAAGTACTGCAGTATTATGAGTGATGTAGTATGCAGTACTGCAGTATTATGAGTGATGTAGTATGCAGTATTATGAGTGATGTAGTATGCAGTATAACAGTAAAAGTACTGCAGTATTATAGTGATGTAGTATGCAGTATTACAGTAAAAGTACTGCAGTATTGAGTGATGTAGTATGCAGTATTACAGTAAAAGTACTGCAGTCTGAGTGATGTAGTATGCAGTATTACAGTAAAAGTACTGCAGTATTATAGTGATGTAGTATGCAGTATTACAGTAAAAGTACTGCAGTATTATGAGTGATTTAGTATGCAGTATTACAGTAAAAGTACTGCAGTATTATGAGTGATGTAGTATGCAGTATTACAGTAAAAGTACTGCAGTATTATGAGTGATGTAGTATGCAGTATTACAGTAAAAGTACTGCAGTATTATAGTGATGTAGTATGCAGTATTACAGTAAAAGTACTGCAGTATTATAGTGATGTAGTATGCAGTATTATGAGTGATTTAGTATGCAGTATTACAGTAAAAGTACTGCAGTATGAGTGATGTAGTATGCAGTATTACAGTAAAAGTACTGCAGTATTATAGTGATGTAGTATGCAGTATTACAGTAAAAGTACTGCAGTATTATGAGTGATTTAGTATGCAGTATTACAGTAAAAGTACTGCAGTATTATGAGTGATGTAGTATGCAGTATTACAGCAAAAGTACTGCAGTATTATAGTGATGTAGTATGCAGTATTACAGTAAAAGTACTGTAGTATTATGAGTGATGTAGTATGCAGTATTACAGTAAAAGTACTGCAGTATTATGAGTGATGTAGTATGCAGTATTATAGTAAAACTACTGCAGTATTATAGTGATGTAGTATGCAGTATTACAGTAAAAGTACTGCAGTATTATGAGTGATTTAGTATGCAGTATTACAGTAAAAGTACTGCAGTATTATGAGTGATGTAGTATGCAGTATTACAGCAAAAGTACTGCAGTATTATAGTGATGTAGTATGCAGTATTACAGTAAAAGTACTGTAGTATTATGAGTGATGTAGTATGCAGTATTACAGTAAAAGTACTGCAGTATTATGAGTGATGTAGTATGCAGTATTATAGTAAAACTACTGCAGTATTATAGTGATGTAGTATGCAGTATTACAGTAAAAGTACTGCAGTATTATGAGTGATGTAGTATGCAGTATTACAGTAAGACTAGTGATATATTATTATATATGACATCATTAGATTATTAATAGTGAAGCATCAGTGTTAGAACAGCATGTTACTGTTGTGTCTGCTGGAGGTGGAGCTAGTTTACTCTACTTTATATACAGTTAGCTAGTTTACATTACTTTATATACAGTTAGCTAGTTTACACTACTTTATATACAGTTAGCTAGTTTACTCTACTTTATATACAGTTAGCTAGTTTACACTACTTTATATACAGTTAGCTAGTTTACACTACTTTATTTTTCAGTTAGCTAGTTTACACTACTTTATATACAGTTAGTTAGTTTATACTGCTTTATATACAGTTAGCTAGTTTACACTACTTTATATACAGTTAGCTAGTTTAGTCTAGTGGTTCCCAAACTAGGGCTTGGGCTTAGAGGGAAAAGTCACTATTCGGTGGGTCTGTTAAAGAGGAATATTACATTTCATAAAACTATGCCACCTATGTAGTAGAACTGTACAATTATTTTTAAATTGGTGCCCTATGACTAGATACAACTGATAAAAAAGCTGTAGAATCCCCTATCACTCTAAATCATATCTAAATACTATAACACCCAGAAGGCATTGTGTCTGATCCCTCCCAAAGATACTGATGGTGTTTATGGGACACGTGGCGAATAGCTCGCCAGCATAGTGGTCAGTTAGCAGAGACAAAGCTAGGGATCAGCATTATATCTCTTTACTAAGGTTTATTTTCATTTACAAAACCTTTTTCCAAATCTAGGGCAGATATATGATATTGATGCTGAGTTATACAAAGTTAAGCAGGTCATTGCAAATTTACTGAGAGCTGCACACCAGTCAGTATGCTGCCAGAGCACATCAGAATGTAATGTTATAAGCAGATACAGAAAAACGAGTCCATGCATATTGCATATTAAGAGAGATAATTGCAAATCATTATCAGGCAGCTCTCAATGGCTAGGCTAGATCATATCTGAAAGAGTTTGTAATACCCTATTACCCAACTAAACACTGTGCTCCCAGCATGCAGGCCTACTTGTGGTTCCTAATATCTCTAAAAGTAGAATGGGAGGCAGAGCCTTGAACAGCCAGGCTTGTCTTTTTTGGCACTACAGACAATGGACAAATTAAAGGAAAAACCTGAATAAATGTGTGGAGAAACATAATGACTGTAAATGCTTCCACACAGATGCACTGCATGGCAAAATCAAGCAATTAACATCCATTCATGCGCCCTGCTATTTATAAAAATGCTGAGCAGGCTCAATTGATTCTGTATCCAGATGACAAGGGGAAAAGATCTAAGTGACTTTAAAAGAGGGTTGATTGTTGGGGCACAGAGGAGCAGGGGGTTTAGTCACAAAAACTGCTCAACTGTCAGTAGGAAGAGTGACTGAAGTGACATGTATTTAGATCTATGGGAAAGACATCAGTAAAAGGGTTGGAAATTCAATTGAATTGATTACTCCTTATATATCATTAGATAATGTGTTTCCAAAGTGTTAAGGACCAAGCACAATAACTTCAATAACTTTGCAGGTCATCCAAGTCTTTATGTCCTTAAGGCATGCTTTGATTGGTCGAAGCACAGAGCCTTGCAGAACCCCATTTCTAACTTTTGCATGCATGGAGGATTCATCGTTAACATGTACAAACTAAAATCAAAAGAATTTCAGTTTGTGTAGGCCCCAATACTGTCACTGTCCCCCATATGTCACTTCATATGTCTACTAACACATTCCTAACATTATCCTCTCATGTTCATGATCAGGTTGGCCATCCTTCTTTGACCTGGTGAAAGAGGAGTCCATCACTCTGTCAGATGATTATTCCTATGGGATGCACAGAGTGGAGACCACCTGCAGCCAGGTACACCTATAAACACTCAATATCTGCAACAAGGCACAATAAAACACTGTTGTTAGCTGCTTTACACTTAGAGATCCAATCTAATGCTGTGTACAATAAACAATAACAGAAAACCAGAAAAAGAAAAATTATATGAAATCAAATGTGAATCAAAAATAGAAACAGAAATAAGTAATTCTATATAATGAAGACAGTTTAATCTTGTTGCTGTATCTAAGTGATTCGTAAACATTATTTAGTTTTTCCTCTTCTTAAGAGGGTAATAATTAGATTGCTTACAGGAAATCATATTTTACAGCATTTTTGTTTGACTAAAAGCTGATTATACTCAGCTATGATGGCTGCTGCTTGATGTCTTACCTAAGCTCTCTCAAGCACACCAAAGGCTTTTCTGGATCCAGCAAAAAGTCTGCTCCTTACGTTGCTCCATGTAGAACATGTTCAAGTCGTTATTAAAATGGCAACATTTTACATATGAATCTTTATTGTGTTTTAGTGTGGAGGTCATCTGGGACACTTGTTTGATGATGGACCAAAACCCACAGGAAAACGCTACTGCATCAACTCGGCCTCACTTGCTTTCCAGCCCAAAGACACAGTATCCTCCACCACGGCTACAGGTGAAGCTGCCAGCAGTTCAGTGAGCAACGGGAAGACAGAGTTCTGAAAGAATGACCAAGCAAGTATGATGGCTGTGTCTGTGTAGGAAGTCCAACAATTTACACACATCAAACAGTTAGATGTTCTGTGTGTTTTATTCACAAGGTACAAAAGTATGTAGTTATACTGAGAGGAAGGAAGGAACTCAGGCCTTCCAATGCAGTCAAAGTGTGTAAGACACACTGTATCAGCCTTAAAGGGATCTTTCAATATTTGTCACTCTGAGTGTTTTTCTCCATTATGATTATTGGTCCAAGGGGTGTAGGAAGAGGATATGATATTCATTTTTCAATTAACATTTTTGTTGCTGGAATCTGCATTTCTCGACTGTTTCTAATAGAGGAGGCGAATAAAATGTGATCATCACTGAGCATGGACATGCCCCTTAACAGAAATATAACACTCATGTTGACAAATACTATTTTCCCTTATTTCCCTTATACTTTTTTAGCTGGATGAAATGCTTTGTGGTAGATGCACATACAAAATTTAGAGATTTTGATATTATAACTTAAAATATTTCATTAGAGTATATTTTTGAAGTGATGTTTGATACTGAGAGGTTGATTTTATGGAGGTGTTCCTGTCAGCAATGATGGAGTGTACTGTGACAGATGGTAGTGTGAACATATTATGCGCAATATGTATGTTATGCCTTTTTGGTCACTTTCTGTATTTGTTCCTTTAGTTCTTTGCATTATGAAACAGTTTTAGTTTTTCTTCACAGCTTGCAATAAAAAACTAAATTGATTAATAAAATATCTAAAAAGAGAAACTTTCTTGTTCACTTGACTTGAAAAATGTTAATAGGTATATGTGACAAAACAATCTCTCCTCAAAGTCCACTTTACAGTTTCCTTAGGGCTTTTAACTTCATCATTGAACTGGCTCAGGTGTCATCATATGACCTAAAAGTGAGGCTTAATAGTTTATAATATGCTGTTGTGGAAATCAGATATTAAATTAGTTGGTTTTGCATCATAACATCATCTGTGGTCAACGACTCATCCAAACTGAATATACACAACTGCTTCAGTCTAAAAAACTCCAATTGTTCTAGCACTACTCGGCTCAACTCGACTTGTTTTTTTTTTCTTTTCCATCATGGATAGTACCTGGTACCTGGTACTTTTGTAGTACCTGCTCCGGCGAGGTTCCAAGCGAGCCAAGCCGATATTAAATGTGACATCAACAGACTGCCGGCCTCTGATTGGTCAGAGAGTGTCGTCACTGGAAGAGTCATGAGTGCGACGTTTCACAAAGAATCAAAACCCAACATAGTAACAGCGAGTTTCACGTGAGATAACATGGCTCCTATGCTCAAAACTACACTGTGGTCCTTCAACGGGGTGCAGACGTTCCTGTGTCACAGCAGTTTCACGCAACCGTGCATATTTTGACCCCGCCCATGTTGAGGATGTACTATAGAAGTAATGGAAAAACAACATACCTGGTACCAAATCGAGTAGAGTTGAGTCGAGCTGAGTAGTGCTGGAACTGTATAATGGAAAAGCACCATAATAATCAGTAAAATTTCACCTGCTTATGTAGATGCTAACGATTCCAGTCCCTCTGCTGATACTGTGGAAGCACCAGTTCTGTTCCATTGGCTCTCGAACAATGTGATGAACAGCAGGGAGGTAACCCAATGAGTCCACCTGTGGGGCCCATCTCTGATCTGTACCAACTTAACCACTTAACACACGCCCCTGTTTTTTATGCTGTTAGCCTAAACGACATGCCCAAGTTGTGAGCAGCACAGATCCCACATAGTTTGAGACTCAGAGATGTGTCTGGTATCATTGGAAAGGAAACACTCTCAGGATTCTTGTAAAAGTGTCTGTGTAATTCTCTGACTTACTGACAAAGAGTGGCAGAGGTTACAATGATGGGGTTGTTTACTCGCCCATAGGTTTGCCTTTACAATGACATGTGTACAGACATTCAGGGACCTCTCAGCAGGATATAGACACAATGAGGCCACAGCCGCAGGTCTTGGCTTCATGCAGTCCAAATTTGGAGTCAAAAGACCAAAAGATGAATTTTTCAGAATTATTGTTCAACAGGTATGTCCATGCGTTTTCCTCAGGTCCTTTTTGGAGACTCCAAATGGACACTTGGTTACCAAAGCTGTATAACCACAATCAAACACCTATAACTTCACATCCCCTTTGCCTACAATCAAAATCTTGGTCTCTAATGAAAGCTGACGCCATATTATTATTATTAGTATTATTATTATTATTACATGTAACCATATTTTTTTGTTTGGCCATATCTATCTATCTATCTATCTATCTGTTTATTTTGCTATAAGTCATATGTCAAGTCGAAGAAGAACCAACCGTGTACCAAAATGCCGTGTGCGTAATGATATATGGTTCAACTCTTTTACGCACCGGGCGCACGCCGGTTACGCTTGGAGTTTGTTTATGGACAGCCAAACTAATAGCTTAGTGTCATACACCGTTGGAAACCTCTGACTATTGGCTAAAAGGTTATCAACTTCATTTCACCGAATATTTCCATAGGCTGGAACAGCAGTCAATCAAAGCCATGTTGTCGGTCACATGTCCTCATTGGCTTTGGAGACATGTACTGCCTAATCCAAAGCACCGATTGGCTTGTGTGTGGTGTCGTCAGAAGCAGGAGAGGCTCACGGTTGTAAACATCTAGTCACGTGTACTCTGAGATAGACGTGCAGGTCAGGAAATGACGTAAACGGACCGTATATGGTTTGTTATTGGTACGTTACGTGTTGGACTAAATACATGGACATATTGAGGAAAGTATTTCGGTTTTATGGAAACGGATTTCATATTTCACAAGAATGGATACTTGGCGAGCTGTACAGAAAGTCCTGTGTCATAAGATGATCGTTGTGGATAAAGGGAAGACTTTGAAGGTATGTAGGCATTATAGCTTTTCTTACTTAACTCAGGGGCTAGCCGAGCTAATCGCTAATACTATTACGGCTGTGAGCAACCATATAAGTCATGAGTGGTCTTGAATGAATCAGGACAATCTAAGCTTTCCAACGATGTACGGCATGAATATACATGTTTAAGGGTTGGTGTTTAAAACATTCAGAAGAACTTGTGGCTACCTCCTAACATCTGTCCCGTTCCGTAGACGGAACAGCGTGCGTTAAGTGGTTAACAAAGAACGTAACAAAGAATGCACTGATCTCAGCCTACCTTGCCTGAATATCTAAAGCCAGTTTTTGGTAAAGAGATAGTCGCTTTCATATTTCAAAATTTAAATCTGGAGGAAGCTTTATATTATGTTATGTAAGTTTATGAAAAGAGGATCCCTTCCCTCACAGACTGCCGTTATGCCTCTATTTCCTCCTGTTCTATCCTTCTGCTTTCCCAACTGTGAAAATTCTGACATCACCATACTGACCAATGATCTTCCTGCCCATTTCCCTCAAGCCAATCAGAACCCAGATGCCATTCTAGGGACTGACCGTTATTTCTTTCAGATCTACTGTTTTTTTTGGCCATTTAACCTTTATTGCCAGATAAAATCTATCCTGTGGCCTCCAAGCACCCTTTAGCCTTCATTGCAGGTTCAAATTCATGCCTCTATTCCCTTTTGCATCAGAAATCCCAAATTTCCACTGGGCATGTATGAGCTGTTTTACTCCACTGGGGATATTTCAGAAGAACAGTGTACCCTAGCTTGGGCAAGTAATCCACCTTTTGAATTAAGTTTTAGGGCCCTATTTTAACAATCTATAGCGTATGGTGTTAAACACATAGCCTTTGGGGCATGTCCTAATCCACTTTTGCTATTTTAACAGCAGAAAAATGGTCACATGGTCTAAAAGGGATGGACTTAAGTCTCCTTAATAATCATAGGCGTGTTTTGGGCGTAACACGCGGTAAACCAATCATCTCCCATTCCCTTTAATATGCTGGAGCGCTGTCACCTTGGCAGATTGTTATTATAACAGCGCATTTACCCAGCAATGCGTTTCAATAATATAACATGAGTTACTTTTGCTGAAAATAAAGTTGGCTGATGAACTGCTAACCTCATATTTAATTCATATAAAGGAAGAATATGGAGATACTGTATAACCAACCAGTCTGATGAGTGTAGATGTGTGTGTGGTTATACTGCAGCAGTCTGGTGTCATCAGCTGATTTAATAAACAGTGAGGAATGTGTGTAATGACACTGTGCTCTGTGCAACATCTCAGAGGCTGAAGACTTATAAACATATCAGTCCTACAGTATAAACAGCTGTGGATAACAGACACAGAAATCACACACATTCATTAACAGATTAATACAGATGTTTTAACCACATTTGTTCAGCCTGTCTTATTGATAAAATCACTAAGTGGCATTTTTTTCACGTCTCCTCCCATCAGGTCACTGTGCATGCAGCTGCACCACACAGACATTATGGTGCTTTGTTTTCGTTAGTTTATATATATATATATATATGTTGTATATGTAATTGCTTTTATAACATCTTTCCAATAAGATGAAATAATGGGACATTCCCAGAATATATGAAAATGGTCAGCTGACATATTACCACACTCTCTCCAACATCGTCCTTGATCAGGGTTATTGGTCTGTAGGCTTTTGATTCTAGGAGTTGTAAAAAATCTTACAATACTTTTCCAGGTGAATTCCCTCCATAAATCCGAGCTGGAGGTGGTGGACAGTGTCCTGCAGATCTTTAGCCAATCGTCTTCAGTCAACTGTATTTTAGTTTCTTTTTCCCATCTTGATTTAATATACATTGTGGAGAGGCCTCTGTCCTCCTGCAGAGCTGAATAAATCCTTGAGATCAGTTTTCTACTTGATTTTGCTTTATAGGCATCGACATCAGGTTCATTCCTTCCTCTCCAATAGTTTTGATATTTTTATTAAAATAATCTCTCAGTTGAAAATATCTGAAGAGATCCTGTTTCTCCAAACTGTGATTTTTCTTGAGATACTCAAAGGAAACCAGACCAGCACTAGTAGAAATTTTGCAAGATGAGGTGTTACCCAGGTTTGTCCAAAGTGTAAACCTGCTGTCCAGTTCGGCTGGTGTGAACTCTGTATCAACTGTTATCCAGCGTAACAGTTGTGCATTTCTTTCATACTTAGAGTCTTTGAGGATTTTGTACCATATGTTTAGGGGGGTTACGATCCAATTGCCTAATTTATCTACTGATAAGTATTTTTTCAAGAGGGATTTGTCTCCCAACACAGATGGGAGAGGTTCACATATAAAACTTCTAACTTCTTCCATTTTGCCTCACACTCCAGATTACACCAGCCAACCAGGAAGCGCAGCTGTGCCACTCTATATTAATCTTCCAGACAAAGTAGGGCTCTTCCACCTCTGTCTTTGTGCAACTGTAGTGTCTGGTACCTAATCCGTGGTCTTTGTTTTGCCCAGATAAAAGTGGATATCATCCTATTCCATTCATTAAATTGCTTTGGTGGTATCTCAATTGGTAACGACTGGAAAAGGTATAGGAGACGGGGCAGCACGTTCATCTTGATTATGTCTACCCGGTTGTACATATTTGTTGGTAATAAGGACCAGCGGTTTAAGTCTGCCTTAATGTCAGATGTTATAGAGGTATAGTTGCGGTCATAAATGGTAGTTTGGTATTTGTACTCAAGGTATTTAATTATACTACCTAACAGTTTAAATTTACATGTTCTATAAATGCTTTCATGTGGTTTCAGATTAAAGGTTAAGGTTTGGGTTTTATGTAGATTAAGTATGAGCCAAATTCTTCAAGTAAATGCAGTAGTTTAGGGAGACTTATTTTGGGGTTGCTAAGGGTCATAAGAATATCATCCGCGTGTTAACAAATTTTATACTGTGCATTTCCAATTGATACACCAGTTATGTCCTTATCCTCCCTTACCGCCTGAGCCAGTGGCTCAATAAAAAGAGCAAAAAGTGTGGGGCTAAGGGGGCACCAATGACGACACCCCCTCTCAAGGTATACTGTGTTAGACAGGGACCCATTAATTTTTATTCTGGCGGAGGGGGAACAATATAAAGGGTTCAGACATCTAATTACTTGGTCGTTGGAGCCAAAACGCTTGAGAACTAGATACAGATATTCCCATCGAACGGAATCAAAAGCTTTTTCCGCATCAAGACTAATGGCATTCCCTGTTGCTATTCCTCATCTGGTTAATGAGGTGAAGAGCTCTTCGCACATTATCCTGGGTTTGCCTGAGTTTCACAAAGTCCGTCTGATCTGGTTCTATCAAATCTGGGACAATATCCTCTATCCTTTTTGCTAGTATTGATGTATATAGTCTGTAATCCATATTTAACACTGATATGGGTCTACACGAGCCACACAGTCTTATCTTTACCTGGTTTGGGGGTTACTGAGATTATAGCTTGTCTCCAGGAAAGCGGTGTTTCCCCACCCTTAAGGACATCATTGAAGCATTCTCTATGAATCGGTACAAGGATTTTTCGAAAGGTTTTATACCATGCCGCTAGATAGCCATCAGCTCCTGGCATTTTACTTGTTTTCAATCTCGATATGGCTTTATTTATTTCTTCGTCCGTTATGTCTTGGGTCATTATCTCATTCTGTACTGTTCCTACCGATGGTAAATCTAGAGATGATAAAAAATCTGATACAGCTACTAATTCAGCTGCCTGGGGTTGTGCGTATAGGTTCTTATAATAAGTTTCAAATGAGCATTGAATATCTTCCAGTTTGTGATGCATCTTGTCAGTATGTGGGTCTTTAATTTTGTGGATAAGCCTCTCTGCTAATTGTTTACGTATTCTCCACGCAAGCAGTTTTTTTGATTTAGGGCCGTTTTCATAAAAGGTTTGCTTGACATATTTAATTTTTTTCTCCATTTCACCTTCATATATGTTATTCAGAGTTTGCTTCGCATCTCTGATTTGGCTTAGGACTTTAATATCATTATACTTAATATGTCTAGTTTCCAGGGATTTTAGTTTTGCAGTCGAATCATTTATTTGCTTCTCTTTTTCTTTCTTCTTACGAGCTGACCACATTATAAGTTTGCCCCTAATAACAGCCTTGGCCGCATCCCATAATGTACTGGGAGACACTGTCTCATTATCATTTAACAACATATACTCTTCAAATTCTTCCTCTATATATTTTCTGCATTGAGAGTCATGTAAGAGGCTGGTGTTTAGTCTCCACAGTGTTTCTTTAGGTCTGTTATCTAAGTGCATTGTCAAATAAACCCCTGCATGGTCGGAGATGTCTCTTACCCCTATGTCACATTTAGTAATCCTGTGTCTGTCAGTTTTAAACATAAAAAAATAATCAATTCTTGAATAGATACTGTGCGAGTGCGAAAAAAAGGTATAACCCCTATCAGTTGGGTGTAAGTCTCTCCATACATCCAACATACTTATTTCTTTAAGCAATTTGTTGTTTGTAGTGTCCAAAGCGGGATGTAAATTAATATTCCAGTCCCCAGCACATGTCAAGACACCTGATGTTTCGGTAGCTATCATGTTGAACACCTTTTTAATTAGTCCCTTATGGTCTATAAAAATTCAATAATGTTACTTCCTTATTGTCAATAAAGCCTTTAACCAACAAGTAACGCCCTTCTTTATCTGTAATCTGTGAAGAGAACTTGAAATTTACTCTATTCGAAATTAATACAGCTACACCCCTTGCTTTTCCCTTCTCAAATGAAGAGTAGTATGAGTTCCTAAACCCCATTTTACATAGCTTTTCATGTTCAGTATTTGTAAGGTGAGTTTCTTGCCAGAAGATGATATCTTGCTTCTCCCTTTTCATTTTAGCGATGGCCTTACGCCTCTTTATGGGGTTGTTTAGCCCATTAACATTAAGGGTAATCACTCTATATTCATGATAATGCATTTCAGTTGTTGACGAGAGAACAAGTTTACTTTAACAGTAAAGTATCCATAGATGACCAGAACAACAAAACAACAAAATGAAACATAACAAATGAGCTTAACACACACAGTGAACATACGTGACTTCCATCCTCGAAGTGTAAATGCAACTTCTAAATCTGGAGGGGGATCCCTTGAAGGTGCCCCTCCTCGTGCCCCACATTCTTTCTGACGGGTTGACATCAGTGTAGTGCACATAGAAAAGTAAACGGAATAAACATCGGCTCCCAGACGTATGATAAATAAATTTGAAAATGTTCATTAAGAAAACAAACCTGAGTCTGCTCTTCAGTCTGGTGTGGCATTGGATGTGATAATCTTACCGATCCCTGTAGGTTACTCAATCATTCACTATACCAAAAAACTCTCATGAAGCGTCCTTATTGCGTCGGAACCCCTTCAGCTTGTCCTGAATATGTTTGAGGCGTGTCTCTTTCTGTCGGAGTGATTTAGGGCCAGCTGTTTCCCAGGGGGCTTGTCTTGATCTTGCCGAAGGTGCGCCCTGCGTGGGGGGGGGGGGGGTCTGCTCCATGTCCGTCCGGGATAAGTCTCCTCTTCGTCAAATTATCGGTCGCCTCCTCCACGCTGCTGTAGACTACTGGCCCCGTGTCAAGAAACACCCTGAATTTCGCTGGGTAAAGCATCTGAAAACGGATGTCCTGCTCCTTAAGAGCTTTTCTAATAAAGGAATACGCCTCTCTTTTCATGTGTATTTCTGTCGGGTAGTCCTGTGCGAAAAACACTCTCCTTCCATCGTAGTAAACCTGCTTCTTTCTCCAAGCAGAGCGTAGCACCAGTTCTTTAGTTGTGTATTCTAGGAAATAGACAAGCACGGACCTGGGGTTGGCACTTTGCGGCGGTCTGGGTCCCAGTGAGCGGTGGCAGCGCTGGATACCGAGGGGGGCCTCAGTGAGAGACAGTTCACTTTTGAAAAACTCCTCCAAAAAAGCTTTCATGTTGTCCCCCTCGGCCTGTTCTTGGATGCTGTGGATAGGGATGTTGTTCCTACGGGAGCACGCCTCTAGGTCCGTTAACTGAGCTTGAATGGATTTTTGGAGTTCAAGTGTGTAGGATAGCATCTCCGCGGTTTCGGCGTGACTCTCCTCCACGTCGGCCACTCTCTTCTCCATAGCCTCAACCCTGTCCCTTATTTCCCTTAACTCAGATGAAATGTTGTTTAGTTTCAAATTAATTTCACCTCGGAAATCCACCAGCTTGCTCTTGAGTGTTCCTATAGCTTCGTTGAGTTCTTTTTTCACATCCACACGGACCGCCTGTATCTCAGCGATTATCTTAGTTTGAATAGTCTCCATAGCCTCTTGCTCGGCTAGCATGCTAACATTAGCTGTATCCTCGCTGTCCGTCGGCGGACTCGGCGCTTCCACGTCTTTTCTCAGGTTTCGTCTTGCATTATTTCTGGTCTGTCTTTTGCTCCCCCCTTTCATGCTACAGTAAAACTTTTACTGCGTAATTATCCTCTATTTTTCTGGGGAAAGTGAAACTGTCTGGGAGCCTCCGTTCTCTGCTTCTGTTCGCTCCTACTCCATACCGGAAGCTGTTCATAAACTGTTTTAATCATGTTAACTTTTCATACAGTTGTTAGGACTGTCTGCAGCGGCACTCTCCAAGGTGCTGATTTTTTACAATTTATTAAATCTGATAAATATTATGACTAACTAATATGACATGTATTTTAATATGTTGATGTACATCATAATACAAATTCACATTGTGGTCCTTTTATTTGTAATGTTTTGCATGTTTGTGTGCTGCTGTGCGTCCATGTGTATGTAACAAGCACAGTGTATGTGCGCACCCGCCTGTATAGGAGCATATTGGACTCTTGATGATGCGCCCCTTAAATAACAGTGAAATATGCACCGGTGACTTTAGACCTGTTTTTTTTGGTCAGTAGCGCAATCGCTTTCCTCTGCCTCAAAATAGCAACGCGCCACCAATGTGCCTGACCACACCTCATTTTGAGACCAACACGCCTATAGGCGCACAGACTGGTACAAGTGCATTTGCTTTTCAGACAACGTGGGCGCAGGAAGAGAAAATGACAACTGCCGCAAGATGGGGTCCTTACTGTTAATACAGTAATTGCGGCAGCACAATCAAATCTGAATGAGTAGTTCTGAACTGAGAATTCACAATGAACTGTTGACATTACTGCCAAAGTTGTAAATTGAAAAAGTTATTCAAGACCATTTAGGATAATGGTCTGTACTCTTCTTGGACAAATGCTCACAGTTTAAAAGGAAAATTCACTGTGACAAGATCAGCTTCATCAAGGAGAAGGGAATCTACTTTGGCTTTTTGCAGATAGGCCACATTAGCAGAGACTGTAGGAGTCGACTATGTGTGCAGCCAAAAGCATCCAGGAATTATCCAAATTGAACATCATGCAGTGACGTGTGGTGAGGTCATTGGCTGGGTAGGCAGTGGGCATTCAAAAATCTAAACCCCACCCTAATATACACATAAAATGTTGTACCCAGTGTCAGTAAGCTCAATCAGCTGCTTTAAATGTCTGAAATAAAGGGCCATGCTGGTGTAAATTACACATGTGAGAGTTTGTTTGTCAGGTTTAGCTATTATGAAAGCTTATACCATTGTGAAAGTCACAAAAGCTGAGAATACAATTATAATATAATAAAATCTTGATGTTATTACAAGGTAGAAATTAACAACACAGTGGCATTTGTTGAAATATGAGAAATTTAATTGAAATATATATCAAATAATTATTAATTTGCAAATAATGACTACAATAACAACATACCTACATAAATTGAGGGCCAACACCTGCACAATGCATAGATTTGTATGATGTGCATATGAACAATTAATACAAGTGCAAAACTGACAGAAATAAACAAAAACAGAAAGCCACAGACCTATTTCAGAAATGAAATAATATATGATACAGGCTTTGTATAGATTTGTAAAAAAATAAATAAATAAATAAAAAAAATAATATATGCTACAATATATGCTCCTGTTAAGATGAGAGACAGCAGTTTGGTTGCTTCTGGCACAGTCACCACCAAATCGTTTGTGTGCAAAAACTTGAGGAGTTGTGCGGGGGTTGTGCACTGCTCATGAATTAATTGTGAGCTGTACAGTCCAGTCAAGTATGCCTTTAGCCTGATAAAGTCGAAGTGCTTGGCGTATGCCTCTTCCAAGCTCTTCAGTGACCGGTCATCAAAGCTGCTGGACATCTTGTCAAATTTGCGGAGGTCAACCAAACTAAAGAAGGAGAGCTGGCCATAATGATCAAACCTGTTCTTCATTTGAGTGCTTACATCCTCATAGATGTTGTGGAACAACCCCCGCCTATGCTCTTTGATTGGCTGTACATTCCTTGTGGATGGATCTGTCAGGCCCAACAGTTGACACTTCTCCTCAAACTTGGCATAGAACGACTCAAAATCCCGTGTAGAACAGCCATTGTGTCATTGATCCTTTGACAGCAAAAAGCAATGTCCATGGACTTGTTTTGGAGAACAGAAAAAAGTCCATCAGTGAGGTTAAAAATGTCTCCATACACCATCAAGAGGAAACAGGTGGACGTTTTTGACAGCCAGGCATCATACCCCACAGACATCTTGTGTGTTTGATCATCCCAGGCAACAGGATTTTCCGTAATGAGATGGAACATGTGCTTAAGTTCGGCATAGTAAAGGTTTACAGCTTGGACCAACCTTGAATGCGAACTCCATCTCGTTGGAGCAGCCCGAGGTATCCGGTGTTTCACAACTGCATCCAAGAACTGCGTGCGCTTCACAGACTTGCTAAAGAAAGATGCCAAACCCTCGATGGTCTTGAAAAACACGTTGCAATCAGTGATAGACTTTGCTGAATGGGAGAGCACAAGATTCAATTTGTGAGCATAGTAGTGGATAAAAAAAGCTTCGGGAACAACTTCCTTTATCTTTCCTTGAACTCCGTTCAGCTGAGATGCCATCACAGAGGCCCCATACATTTGAGCAACAAGTTTAGTAGTGCAGTTGTAGGACTCCAAAATGGCCAAGATATGCTCAGTTATAGCGGCTGCTTTGCGGTCACTGCTAACGTCAGTAAAGCCCAAAAAAGCCTCTTTTACCTCATTTTGGTTGATTTACCTTAATATGAAGGAGAGTTGAGCTTTATTTGTGGCATCAGTTGTCTCATCCACTTGCACAGACACAAAAGGGGCTGCATTTACCTCCACTTGAATATCATGACGGAGAGTCTCACTCACTGCCTGAATAAGGTCGTTCTGGATCCGGTTAGATGTGCCAGTAAAAACCGTGGAAACTTGCAAATGAGTTTCCAATCATTCATCTTTCTCAGCAAGGACGTTCAACAGTTCCACACAGTTGCCTCGGTTACTGGAGCCCTCACTCTCATCATTCCCCCGAAATGCTAGCTCCTGCTTAGCCAAGAAATACGTAGCACGTATTAAGTACTTGAGGATCTCCCGGTTTTCCCACACCTTGGCTTTGTGCACGGAGACTTGCAGTCGATTAGCCTCATTTAAAGCAAGGCTGATTGGAGTGCGTTTTCCGAAGGTTTTGACCGCAATTTGGTGTTGAATATGGGCACTCGATCGCTCATGCTTAGTTATAGCTGTAGGCAAGTTGTTCAAATCACTGTAGCCGGGACCTACCCACACGTTATCCCTCTCTTTTGAGAAGAGAAGACAAGGAAAGCAGAAAAGTTTGCTGCTAGCTTCGCATCCACACAGCCACTCTTTGCGAGAGTACCACTCTGGTTGAAATGACCGGACGATTTTCGGTCCCTTGCGCTGGTGAAGGTCACGGAGAGGAGGTGTACACCTGCCTTGCTGGATGATAAGCATTTTTTGCTGGTAATCCAGCCTGCTGAAATGTTTTAAACGTTCAATGGTGGACATTATGTCGGACTCGGAAATGAGTGCAAATTTCTGACTGACATAAATATCTGACGTATCTGATTGTAACAATTTCGCATTTTCTCCGCCCTGATTGGCTCTCGCTCCCCCAATAAGCAGTGCTTTTCCCAGGCTATAGACGTTTGATTAAACCACCCAATACGCATGCGTAACCTCGAATATTCCCACCGTTGAAAGTAATGAAGACGAAAAGCAGAGCTTTCACCATTCATTTCGATACAGGCAAGCTGCGTGGCTGTTCCATCATAGATTCAATGACTGTTAAAAGTCCCAAACGAAATTTGGGGCAAAATTATCATGAAAGTATGCAAATAAATCACAAATTGTGACAAGATTGAGTCTGTAAACTATTTTAATTAAATGTCACTCTGTCTTGTATTTTTGGCCTTTGGCCAGGGTAGGCACTGCCTACCCTGCCTACCCTGACCGCACGTCATTGACATCATGATAAAGGAACATCCTCAGAACAATCAGAACAGCCAGGTAAATCAACAGTATGTACTGCAATGTCGCCATATTGGGGACCGTTATGAGGATGACTGCATCCTTCTGTTGCAGACAGTGTTGCCAACTCCTCAGTAAGGAAAGTAGCTATTGGCTGTCCTAAAAGTCGCTAGAAGTCGCTAAATGACGTCATAGTCTAATTTGCATAATTATCATGTGCATGTTATTGTAATGGACGATGTAGGAGAGAGGAATAACGTCTTGGGAGAGACAAAAAGTGAGTTAAAAAACCCTAAATATGTTAAATACTACGAATGAGCTTTCTTATGTTGATTCTTGGTTTGTTTGTTTTTTAAAATGTAAATACATTTTGATATTTATTGTTAAATGTTAGAATATCAAATTGAATCAAAAGACTGTTATGCAGGGTGGATGTGGAGTGGTGTGGGGTCTCCTCTCTGCTCTGACTGCAGCTGTGTGAGGCTACTGTGAACCTGACCGCCTGTGAGTGCTTTGGGATAGGGGAGGGGCTCACGGCAGCACCCGCTACTCGTTGAGGACAGTAACGATATATGCTTTCACTTCAAAGTCTCCAATAACACCAGAAAAAGTCGCTAGATTTGTCGCTAGTCGCTTTTGAGGAAAAAAGTCGCTATGAGGGTTTGGAAAGTCGCCAGATTTAGCGAGAAAGTCGCCAAGTTGGCAACACTGGTTGCAGATGGGAGTTTTGCTTACTGAAAGATGTTCTGAGGGCAGAAAGTACTGTGATTGGTTCATTCAGGCAACCCATCAAAACAGAATAGAGGCGGGGCTAACCAAAGAGAGGTGGGCTAATTTGAACTTCAAGAGTTGAATTTCTCTAAGGTAAGCTTTTCTCCCTGTGAAATATAAGCACTCAATTAATAAGAGAAGTGATAATAAGTTGTATCTGTGTGCATGCGTGGAAGGTTATTTCCCCTCACTCAAATGCTAATGCTACTGCTGAGATATCTTTCTGAAGCTAGCAAGCTAGTGCGGCATATGCTAGGACTAGCAAGTAGCCAGTTGAACCATAATCTCCTGCTCTCAGGAGGGTTACATCATAATTTGCTGAGGGCAGTTTAGTCTCTCCTGGTCCCAGGGCTGAAGTTGTCCTGCCCTCAGGGCAGACTGGCCTAAATCATTATTTGTCTGCAGTTTGGTCTCTATTTTGGTGACAACCCACTCACTGTGGATGAAAATGTTTCCCTGTTTTTATTTACCTAAAGATAAGTTTCTCAAACATATTTTATTTTTTTCACAATATACAAAATTATGACAGGATTGTAAGATGTACAGGTATATGGAACCTTATTTTAACCCTCCCCTTGCCCTCCCTAGCATCTTTAACAAGCCAAGTTGCATATGGAAAGGTAAACAAAATAATCAATCAATTATCCTATTTCATTCTTGGAGTGGTACAGATGTTAGCTGGAGGTCAGGTTCAAATGGAGTAGAGTAAACAAAGTGCAGGCTAGAGAACAAGCCTCTAGATGGTATAGAGATTATTGAGGTGTTTCAAAAAAGGACCCTCTGAAATTTTTCTTCGGAGTTATGGATTGAGTAGTGTATTTTTTCAAGATTTAGACAGGACATAATATCTCTCAGCTACTGAGTGTGGGTGGGCGGGGCAGCATCCTTCAACCTAAGCAATATTGCACATCTGTCAAGGAGAGAGGCGAAAGACAGACTTCGACGTCTGGCCGGGATCAGGCATGTATCGGCCTCGCCCATAGTGCCAAAAGAGAGCAACTAAAGGGTTGGGCTCTACATCCAAATTGACTACCTAAAGATATGTTGAACCCTTTTTTAACCCAACACCTGTTTGCATCCATATTGCATGCATGTGGCAGTAATTTTTCTGGTACATTTTTATGAAATCTTTTCAGAAGAAGCATTGTCTTTAGCCAGAAGTATGTATCATAAGTATCCATTGTACTACTGTAGGGCAAATGTTGTTTTTAATTTGTATATTTTCTTTTGCATCTTATAGGAGCCAGTGAGGTAAAATGAATGGTAAGTTATGCAATAGTATTTGCCCCCCAAACAATGTTCCTTAATGGGTCTACAAAATCAAGATGTGCAGAGTTTAAGAAGGGGGTGTGTTGAATGGAAAACCAGTCATGAATACAACAGAATGATATAATGGGTGAAGATATTTGAAAGCAGATTGGAGGCTGTTTTTAGGTCTGCATAGTCAAAGATGTGAGAATGGTTATTCTAAGTATCGGCTACGTTATATTGAATGGGTGAAGGAAACTGTCTTGATTTTCAATTTTGCACTATTCACCCATGCAGTGTTACAACATTACCAATCCAAGAAGCTTAGGCCGGACCAACAGATTGGCTATTCTGTCCCTTACGTGCGTGGCTTCACGGAGTGACAGATAGTTAAACACTTTGTTGCTGGAAAGGTGAAAGATGACTCAGACGTGTAGTAAATTCAAGTCTGTTTACTGAAGATCTTTGTTACCGTACTTGCAATGCCAGGAACAATCTTTCTTTCTTGTGAAACTAAAAATAGACACAAAAAAATGTCCATAAAAGAGTGTTATAAATGAGTGACTATGTTACATACAAGAAAAATATAAATTTTAGCATTCACTTATAAATCTTGAAAAATATGAAATAAACCATCACAATATTCGGAACTATGAATTATACAAATATAATAAATAATATAAACTTACAAACAAAGCTTGTCCAAGGCTCAACTGCGACAGATGTGATAGATTGCCAGGCGGAGGCACATTGCCACACAGAACAAAACAAGATGGCTGCTCTGATCCCTAACCACATGACAGCGATAACCAATAAAAAACTTTTCATAATAAATGAGCACCTTTTATAGTATTGATCTGTTCTGCTTCTGCATTTTGCATGCTCTCAATGTCAATCCCTCTCCTCTATGCCTCTGTCAAGTTACCCATTCTGAAACTGTTGCAGTCACATATAAATCTAACTAAATCCACTATGTAGCAGTTGGGACCAGATTCAGATTGCACAAAACATTTTCCATTTTCGTCAATGATAAAATTTGTGACTTGTAAAATAGGATTTGTGAACCTGTAATTAAGAATTTGTGAATGTGTAAGTGTTGTGTTGTATTTGTGGAGAGAAAAAAAATCTACAAGTACACAACTCATAGAGTATGTGACCTCAAATTTACTGACACACATACACAATCACTGTACACAACTACAAATTCCACTGTTACAGGTGCTCAAACCTTTTGCACCAATAATACCTTCATATTATAACACTCACACATGCAAAAAAGAAGAGAAAAATCCCCAAAAAACACAAAACCCAAATTAACCACAAACCTCACCACTCACTCCCACGCTCACTTCCCGAATTGGTCAATTTAAATGGACAAATGTGTCAAACCATGTAAAGTGTATAATGCACATAGTTAGCATCATTAAATCTTCCTGGTCTCTTGAAACATTCTGCCAGTGTGAGTGGTCAGCTGAAAGCAAATATCTAAGTAATGGAAGTTGTAGACATTTTTCAAAAATAGGAGAGGAGAGGCTGCCATGTAATATAAAACTTCTTGGTTGAACCTCTAAGAGAAAAATGTATCTTTTCCAGTTTAAGGAAAGACATCAGATCAATTTGCCAAGTGTGTTCTGGTGGGGGCTTGGACGACTTCCAGTTTAAGAGTATACATCTATGGGCAATCAAAGAGGCAAAAGATGAACTCTAGATAGTTCAAGGGAACTCTATAAATGGCAATAAATGAGCATTCTTGTTTGATCCTGGAAAGTGATAAAGAGTCAGATTGGAGAATTTGTGTGTATAGCTTAGATGTCACCCCTTTCATTTTTGCTGGTTTATCTAGAATATTTGGTGAGTCCTCATTGTGCAGATGTGGGAATGTTGTGCAATGGTCCTTAACAAAACTGTGAACCTGAAGATATGCAAAAATTGTCATATTTGTGGGACAGACTTTCAAAGTCCAAAAATGTGCCATTATAAATAGATCTCTGAATAATGTGATGCCTTTGTCATTCCAAAGTGTAAATGCAGAGTGAAGCTTGCAAGGCAAAAATTTGTGGTTATTGCATAATGGACCAAAGAGAGTAAGATTGTATAATTTGAAGTGTTTGCGAAACTGTTTATTTTCAAAGTTGACAAAACCGCTGGGTTTGAAGTGTGATTTACTGCTGAGATTCGTATAGAGGAACACATCAAAGCTATGAGTGAGGATATGCAGTCTAACTCCTTCTCCTATCGCCAGCTGAGTATTTTTTGTATATTTGCCGCCCTGTTGTAGAACATTAAGTTAGGTAGGCCCAGTCCGCCTTTCCGCCTGCAGAGCACATTTCTTTATTCTTGCCACTTTTTATACCCACAAAAATGGAAGGATAATTTTATGAAGTTGTTAAAAAAACATTTTTGACTGAAAAAGAGGGGGGCACTGAAAAAGAAACAAAAATCTCTGCAAGACATTAATTTGTATGTTTTGCACAGCCAATGACAGTGGTAATTTGGACCATTTCTGTAGGTCAGCTTTCGCCTTAATAGCTTATCAAAATTGCTTTTATATAGCCCTTGAAATGATGGTGTAATGTTAATCCCTAGATAATGAAAGCTCAGAGAGAGAGATATGGAAGGATATCTGTCGCTGTGTAAGCTGTTTGGATAAAGGGTTTATTGGGAAGCACACCGATTTCTAGAAGTTCATTTTGTAGACTGAAAAAGCACAGAAGTCTTCTAGTACCTGAGTTATTCTACTGGCACAAGTAACAGGGTCTGTTATATAGTGTAAAAGATCATCTGCATACAGGGAGACACAATGCTCCTAAATTCCTTGCCTTATACTCTGCAGATGTGTTGATGTTCTCAGCTTTATGGCTAGGGGTTCCATGACTAGCGCGAACAACAGTGGTGACAACGGACAGCCTTGACGAGTCTACAGGACAGTGGAAAATATGTTGAGTACTGACTATTTGTTTGGACACTAGCTTGAGTTGATGTATAAAGCAGGCGCACCCAGGAGATAAATTCTTCACCAAACCCAAATGTTTTCATCAATTTAAACAAGTACCTCCATTCCAGCCTGTCAAAGGCTTTTTCCGCATCTAGAGAGAGCATGACTTCAGGCTTTGTTGCTTTAGATGGAGCAGGAATTATATTTAACAGACAGCGTATATCAGAAATTAGTGAGGGGAGGCTACATTCTCACCAGGATTTTTGCTAGTATTTTTACATCAACATTTAGGAGAGAAATAGGTCTATAGGAGCTGCATTCTGAAGGATTAAAAAAAAAAATTAAGAATAACTGAAATAGAGGCTTTTGGCAGACTTCCTGTCAGGCCTGGACTGGGACAAAACTTCAGCCCTGGACTTTTTGGTCCAGACCGGCCCACTACAATCCGTGCACAGATACTGTGCCAACTCGCATTGATGTACATTTAAACACACAAGCCCTTAATGACAGTAGTATACTGAACAATATCCCTTATATTCTGGAGACTTGAATAGGCTTGAATTAGTTTTAACTGTATAATGTGAACCTGTTGAACAAGCAATAAACCATAAACACTGACTGAAAAAAATATGTAAAGCATCATAGGCTACATATGTGTTATCTTGTTAGATCAATGTCCTTCATGAACAAATTGGACTGTGAGCACGAAGAAAGGTGAATGTTGTTATTTAAAACACTTAAACTCTGGTGACCTGATTTGGGGGAAGTCATTATAGGTAGAAATGATCAAAAATTGTGAAAATAGCAGATATATATGCTCAAACCACATCACATTGCAACATGTGAGTTGTAAACTTGCAGATTTGCAATTATGTGGCATCCTTTGATGAAAATGGTGGTTAAGTGGTTAATAAAAGCAACTAATCAATTCATCAGGATAGTATATGAATATGGTTATTGTTTTCCAATACTTTAGATAACTAGATTTAGGCCTACTTGTAACACACCACACTATGCAGAGTTTGGGGGGGGGGGGGGGGTGTCAAACCTAAAGTCAAGCAGTAGAGGGGAATGGTCTGATATGATTATGGCTGCATATTCAGAAGAGTGTACAGATGGCAATAAAGCCCTTTCAATAACAAAATAATCTATCCTTGAATAGGAGTGGTGTTCATGTGAAAAGAATGAGTAGGTCTTGGTGTCTTGATGTAAAAATCTCCAGGGATCACAACTTCCATAGTCCTCCATAAATTATTTCAGTATCGTGGCCATTTTTGAGAGAGTGGTTACCCTCGAGTTGGAGCGATCCAGCGGGGTACACATAACACAATTCAGGTCTCCTCCAAAAATTAAATAATGTGTATCCATATGTGGGATTGAGGATAAAAGTGTGGTCATGAATTTGGCATCGTCAAAGTTGGGAGCATACACACAGACTAGTGTAAATGGTATATGAAAGAGTCTGCCTGAGACAATGATGAATGATGAAGCGTCAGTCAGTCAGCGAAGTGACTGACTGACTGACTGACTGACTCATTTATATAACTTGGTTACCAAACCATTAAAGTTGTGGCCTGATGCATTTCATGGGCTATAACTCTTCAATGCTTAGTTGGATTGCAACCAAATTTCGGAATGTTTTTTATATAGGCAACTTGCACACATGTAAAATGTGATACAGTTTTATCAACAGGGGCACAACTGTAATTTTATAACATGATTTTCCACAATTCTGTTGTCTTTAATTACATCAAACTTGGTACACAAGTTTGCATATACACACTGACATATTACACACAAATAGTTGAACCTTGTGTCTGTTACTGAAGCACTATTATTTTATATATCACTGTTAACTGTTATATATCTTGAATGTAGTGTTCCATGGTAACCCAAATCAACAAGGTTTTACAGATGGAATATTGAACAGGTCTGTACCATTTGATACAATTTCACCATTAGGTGGCACTACAAGACAGTAATTATAATACATTTAAAAAAAGCTTGCAGTGGCTGCAGTGCTAACAGCAACAGCTAACAGCTTGCAGCTCTGACATTTAATTTTTGCAGAAATTGCAGATTTTTTTAGTTATTGTTATTGCTGCTGTTGTTGTTTTATTTGTGGTCTTCAAAAAGAAAATGATTATTATGATAATTAATATTACATATATTTTACATATTTTTTTGAAACAGATTTTTTACAGCCATTTAGTTTTAAATCTTTCAACAATGTAAACTCTTTACATCATATTCTCACATTTAGCGGCCATGTAACATGTATAGAGAAATCCAACAATAACAGAAGACAAGGACTGTTTGGATTTGTTTACATTTGCATGATATTTTAAGATTACCTGTACATACATTCATGGTATGGAGAAACTTTGAAATGCTTTGGAAGTCTTTAAACCAGCAGATGGAGCCCTCCCTCTGCCAGCAGCAACACAGCAGGGCCCTACAGAGTGTCTGAGGAGCTGGGGTATAACTTTAAAAAGAATAAGGGAATACTAAGGACAAGTTCCGCTCAACATGTATTTGAGAAGTTATGTTTATAACTTTTCGTAAAATGCGAGGTTATTTAATGTCTGTACATCCCATCAACAATTGTATATCACAGCAATATTGTTAGTAAATTAATATCACAACAAAAATGTTACACAGTTACAAAATGTCTAGTTATAATCTAAACCATTTCAGAAGTCATTGTTAAATCTTGTGAGATCCCTGCAGAATGTACCTTTTAGCAGTAATCTCTTCAGTGTGCTGACAAAAAGCCTTTGGGAGACACTTCTGTGTTGAAATGTGACCTCTAACCTTGATGGGTGTGGTGGCTGGATTCCACTGCAAATCAGCTGCACTGCTTCAGAGGTCACTTAGTTTCCTCTGTACCTCAGGAAGTGAACACACCACTTTGTGACAGAAAACACACTTTGTGCCTGTGCTGTTGAGTGGAGGAGAATCACTACTGTAAAGTTTTAAACATAATCATATTGCAATTGTTGTACAGTTGGTGTGCAGAAGTTTTTCTGCATGAGTTCTTGTCATCTTCACCTGAATTTGATGCTTCAGTGGAGAGAAATTATACTGCATATAGCTTCACAACCTGCAATGACTGCACCACCCATCATGGGTCACAATGTGAATTGTCTTCCTCAGTCTCCCTCTTTG
Organism: Scomber japonicus; assembly: GCF_027409825.1. NCBI lineage: Eukaryota > Metazoa > Chordata > Actinopteri > Scombriformes > Scombridae > Scomber > Scomber japonicus. Next base: position 3,089,788 of record NC_070600.1, on the reverse strand, counting down.
ATACAATTTGTTTAATTAATAATTATCTTTAATATTCTAATAATATTTAAGTTTTTAATGCTCAAATATAGCCTATTATTAATATGTACCTATACACTGTATACACAGATATATGCATTGCCAATGCACTATCAACATGTGGTTGTTATACATTCTGTCCACTAGAGGGCCTTCCAACATTATCAGTAAACGTGCAACCTTTCTTGCTAAGAAATAATCAAGCTTAGGCACAAAAAGAATAATGTTGGCTAAAACATAAATGTTAAATAAGGTCTCATCATATTGGGCCATAGTTATCAAAGTATGCACTTAACTGAAATATAAGTAAATCCATGTCAGCATGTGCTTGTTTACATCAATATGTGACGTGTTATTTGGTTGGGATGCACTACAAGTTTAAATGATAGCGTGAGTAGCAGCTCTGTATCAAAACCCCATACTGTGGGCTGCAGTATCAATCACTCAGGCTCAAGTTTTTTAGTTTAATTTTTCCATTTATGCACAGAAATTTAAAAACTTTTCACACATCACTTTTCAAATGCTCAGGAGTGGTGATTTCCATGGGTGCATTACTTTCTGCTATTTGCTATTTCTGATAATTGTGACATTACGTTTTGCACATTGAACATGAGGTTGTGATTCAGATGGACTCGGACTCATCATTGTTCATCAGACACAGCGTTTCCACCGTGTATTGCCTGGTGGCCTGCTGGGCCTGAATGAAATGCTCCTGGAGCCTAAGCATTGGAGTATTTTAAAGAAATGTATTTTAACAAATGTTTGCAAACTAAAATGTAGTAGTGTAGCTTCATTAAGCAATAGCTCAGTGTGTTCTATAGAGTGAGAGAGAGCATGTGTGTACTTGAACAACCTGCCTACCATCGGAGAGCCGGCTGAACAGGCAAAGAGCAGGAGAGATTGTGCTGAAAACAAACACCAAGACCCAAGGAGAGATATGACAGCAGCTGCTCACTAATGGCTACATGTGTTTACAGCAGAGAGCAGGAGGCAGGACAGATGTCGCTCTCCATTAACATTCGCCAACACATTTATAAAAAATAAAAACAAAAAAACTTTAGAATAGTAATTTCAACATTTGATTAGTATCTTCTTGTTTTTTACTGTTTAAATGACGTCCGACTTCTGAAATTAATTCTAACAGTCATAATGTGAACTGCCCTGGTCAAAGGTCACATTAAGTGGGGTCAGCGCTGTGCCTCCAAATTATTAGAATAACACAGAAGCAATGCAGAGACTGGAGTACAATGCAGGCCAAGTAATGAATTGTTGGAGATGACAAACAAAAATCCATGTTCAGTTTGAAGAAGGATCAGTGGATCCATGATTCACTGCTCCTGTCACCCTAGACCAACAACAGCACCCCAAGAGACCCATCTGTTCAGCTCCTGAAATTTGCAGACAACACAACAATCATCTGTCTCACCAGAGGTTGAACAGCTGGTCCTGTGGTGTGGCCAAAAAATCCTGGAGCAGAACACACTCAAAACGGTGGAGAAGATAGTGGACTTCAGGTGAATACCATATCACACTATACACAGCAACGTCTCAGCTGTGGACACAACTTGTTTTCATTCCCAGGTTGTCAAATACTGTCGCTTTGTCAGGCCCCTTGGCATCTGATACCTATGTACAGGGTGCCCTTTAGTGCCTGCTTTCAACTAACTCTAAAGTTAACCCATCCACAACAATATTACATGACCAGCAACTGCTCCAGCCATCCATTTGCTCCAATATTAATCCACCTGCAGCACTATACAACACTTTTAGCATCAGTCCAGTGGGTGGACTGAATTACTCACCAACTCATTTTTCTCATTGTCCACTGTAAATCCCCATGTTCAGATTTTCTTTTAATGACATCTTTAACATTTCTCAATACAACAACTTGATAACTCAACAATACAGTAGGTGAATGTTAAGGCCATTAGTTTTCATGATTTCATGAATTTGACAGTTTTGGATAGTGGAAGGTTACATTATCCACAATCCTTAGTCAGCATTACTATGAAGACAAAGACAGTCTGCTTTGTGTTATGTTACAAAACTTAAATTTACTATTTTATCAGTTTTCACTTTGCATTACTGAATTTATTCCAAACTGATTTAGATTTTTTTTTAAAGATTTTTTCAGCATAGGCACCTTTATTTAACAGTAGACAGACAGGAAACATGGGAGAGAGAGGGGTGTGACATGCAGCAAAGGACCTCCAGCCAGGATTCAAACCAGGGTTGGCTGTGTATGTGACATGCACTCTAACCACTCAACCACCTGCACACCACCAAACTGATTCAGATTTTTATGTGCAGCTGGTTTATGAAGGCAACAAGAAGGTTCTGGGTTCAAACCCACTGACTTAAGTGGTGAGTCTGAATTGCCTGTAGGTATGAATGTGAGTGTGAATGGTTGTTTGCCCTGATGGACTAACCAGGGTGTGCCCAACCTAACCCAAACACAATGCCCCTCCTTTACCCGACCCATAGACTTAACACACTTCACTAAATTACATCAAATCTTGTACCACGGCCATGTTGGACCATATTGAGCTTGGTATTTGTGCTGGTTCGACATTTTTGACAATAACATGGGTAATTTATTTTATTTACATCTTAAATATTCAGAATTTTGTATGCATTTAACCTATATGTGTGAATTGACTGGAAATTGTACCATTGAAATTGGTCCTGCAGGCGGCAACGCCAGTTTTTGCTTGGCCTTCATGGCAGCCAGTGGTGAATTAATACTCCGCTCGGGCCTGTTGCATTATTATTGGCACTTTATGCTTAATTTGCACAATCTGGAGCTTGTCTTGGTCAGTTCACACATTTTATGATTAATAAAGGGATGATCGCATTTGCCCTGGCAACTTTTCGTCAGTAATCGAATTATTAGGTCGCTACAACCTGTTTTGAAAGAGCTAATCAATCAACCAGAAGGGTCAGTGAAATACATAAGTCACCTGATTCAAGAAACAGTTGTGTATGATTTTTAGCATTGTGTAATTTAATTAAGATCTTCATTCATGTAATATTGATGTTCACTGTGGAAACATATTTGTGAAATGCTTGTTGTTGTATGTTTTCAATACAATTTTCACGGTGCTGTAAGGATTTAATGAATTAAAGTTGCTGCTTGACGTCAACTTGCTATTTGGTGGATTTAATAAAAGAAAACTGTACACATCAGTTGAGACTCTCTATTGTTTTCAATCCAAGGACTGCTAAAAACGGAATGAAGATAGAGTTATCAAGCTGGACTTTACATTTCATGACTCATTGCACTTGTGACTTTAATATATTTCATCAAACTGGACTTTACTTGTTGATTGTATTCGCCTTAATATATTTTATACTTAATTTCTTTGTCTATAGCACGTTCCATATTTCCTTTGATGTAAATATTTTTGGTTTTATATCCCATTTCAAAACTATTACTATTACATTCTATAAATAGATTTTAAAATATCTAATTACTTTGTTTAATTCATTAATATTATTATCTTACTTTTATCTTCTGTGTTGTGTTTTGTTTAATGATATTAAAGATATAATTTGAAAAAATCTTCACATAGAAACTGTTTATGAGAAAAATACTACTGGGCAGCAGATCCTCTGGTCGGTGTCCATGGTTTTTCACGTCCTACTGTTTTATTAAAATTATTATCTTATCTTAACTGTGATCTTTCACATGCATCCATAGTTCCAACATCCAATCCAAGCATGGGTCACTAGTCACCCCAATTCTTATCACGATCTGCCTTAAAACCAATTAGATATAAGATGTTTGTGTAATATATTTCTTTTGAATCAGTGTTCTGCAGCTGCAAATGAGCAGGTCATGCATGCTTGCATGAATTCAAGGGAAATGTATGATGCTTGACAGCTGGTCAGGGCATTCTTGGTGGTATGAGAGGGAGCAGAGGATGGAGATGGGATGCTTGAGTTTGAGTTATCCTGCAGCTTATCTTTTCCTATGACCAACTGTCTATCAAATGCACCTGGGCCATGGGAAGGATCTCAACATGGTGGGGCCTCTGTAAGACCCTTTTAGTAATGGATCTAAGGCGAAGGAAAGTTCCTTTGAGGAAGTGAAAAATATAATCTCAACTAGACCATACACAGCTCAACAGTTCTGTTCATGGCAAGAGTCACTGCAATATAAAACCTTAAAGACTAATACCCCAGAGTACGACTGAGTATTAGGGCCACATTGAGGGGAAAAAATCAAAAACTTTGAGAATAAAGTCATAATTTAAGAGAATAAAGCCATAATATGATAATATATGTGCCATAAGGCATTGGGGCCTCTGCCGGTGTATTACCGGCGTCGGAGATGCCGTGCTCGCCGGAACTCGACTCCCTCTGGATCCAGAATCTTAATTATCAGTCGGATTGTTTCTTGAGACACCACGAAACCCCTCTGAATGGCCCGCTGATGCATCCACCGATAACCCTGCAGTCGACCAGTTCCAGCCATTTCCCCCTCCACAACAGCAGCGATTTCCTCCAAGTCCGTCTGGTTCTTTCTCCGGAAAAGATGCATTTTCTTGCATATTCTTTTTAAGGTCCTATACTTATGATGATATGATGCTGATGTGCCAAAAGATTAAGTATCTCCTTGTTTGTGAAACCTATCCTAAAGTACAACTCCACAATATCCTCCACAACCCTCATTTTTAAAACAACAGGTGAGAATATTATGACTTTTTTTCTCATAAAATGATGACTTTATTCTCATAAATCTACGACTTTATTCTCGTAATATTACGACTTTATTCTTGTAATATTATGACTTTATTCTCGTAAATTTACGACTTTATTCTCGTAATATTATGACTTTATTCTCGTAAATTTACGATATTTTTTTTTCTCAATGTGGCCCTAATACTCCGTCATACCAGAGCACCCTACACTCACTCTATGTTTTTTAGTTCTAACTCTCTACTAGAGAGAAAGACACAAACACGCATGCAAGCACGTTTCAGAGGATATTATGCTAACCGGCAACGTATCCTAACCTTAACCATAAACCTACTATCTGGAAAGATGCTGTAGTTGTCCAGGTAAACAGTATCCTCTCAGACCCTAAGTGCACATCCACTGGTTCACCTCAAGGCTGTGTGCTGTCATCATTATTATACATTCTTTATATAAATATTGTATGTGCCAAAGCAGGCATGCAAACAGAATCATCATCATGTACGCAGATGACTCAGTTATTGTCAGCCTGCTTCAAGAGAATGAGAGCAGCCACAACCCGGTTATTGATGACTTTGTACAATGGTGTTAGGAGTCTCACCCCCAATTGAATATTCTATGAACCAAAGATATGGTCATTGATTGACTGAAAGAATGCCCTTAACCTGATAGTTTGTGGTCTTCTTTACGGATTGTCAAGTCACAGCTTTCTTTGGCCTCCCTGTATACCAGACAGTTGCAGCGGATTGCTTCTTCTATTTTAAATTATTCCCTCTTACACAGTGAGTTCCAGCTTCTTCCCTCCGGGCGGAGGTTTTTAGTCCCTAAAGGAAAAACCAGACGCTATAGAAACAGCTTTGTTCCTGCTGTTATTATTGAACTGAACAAGCTGTAGCAACACGTTGCACATAACAAGACACATATTGCACAGCAACTTTATATATGTATTGATCTATTTATTTAGTTTTAAACTTGCTTTACCTCAGTTTGTTGTTGTTGTTTTTTATTTATTTTATTGAGACAGTTTCCCGGCATTGATGCTTTTTCTCTTTTCTGTGTCCTGATTGGTGGAGCCCTGGGTACATATTTATGTCTCATAGGTTGAATTTGTTGTCACTACTGTATACTTGTTTTGTTTATTGTATACATGGAGGACATCATCTCACTGCAAAACAAATTTACCTACAGGTATCAATAAAGTAACCTGAACCTGAACCTGAAATCACCACATACCTAACCCTAACCTTAACATAAACCTAAACTTACCTTAACTTTAAACTATGGGCCCTTTACACTAAAATCAATGATTAATGTCAAGGAGCCTTTCTTTCTGTTCCCATATGGAAGGTGATTCTCCACATGACTGTGTGAACAGATTTACATCCCTACAGCATTAGGAATACCTAGACCACACGCACACACACACACACACGCACACACACACACACGCGCACGCTCAAAATAAACACAACTTATTTTTTATCTCTATATTTGATTTGTTTCTATTGTTGATTTGATTTCTTTTGTGAGGGTGGGGGAAGCACAGCTCTGCTCACTACATTTATCTCAGACAGGAACTGAGTTGAGAGTCGGCAGCAGGATCTAAATGTCCTGGAAAGAGCTAGCATGAGAAGAAAGAAACTGTGTCTGCTCTATTTACGTAATTGGCTTAAGGACACCAATGGCCTGAAAATCTGTCGGAAAATAATGTAATCTGAGCGTAGATAGAAATAGAAATACTTAAACAGTCTGAAGTGTTTGGCAGATGGCCTCTCAGTGCTGTGCACCATAAATGCATCACATATGTGCTGCTGCAGAGCCTGACAGAGCCTGGGAGGAACATGTCTGGTTGGGAAATAGTTAAAACTATTCATTTTAGCAAAGCTGCATTGGAACATGTTATTCTCAAATTAAAGGATAAGTCTGACATTATTTTCTTATGGGCAACAAATCCAATTAAAAACACAGAAACTAACAATGTGCTAGTCCTTCTCTCAATACCCTGTCAGTGGCCAGTGTTTCTGGTTGTTTTTACATACTTTTCAATCAAAACTCGACAAATACACAAATAAGGTGAATAGGCACTTTCACATCCATCTACACTCCTTTGTGACAGAGATAGATAAAATAGAAGGAAAGTGATATGAGCAAGACAGTGAAAAAGACCATCAAGGCGGAGTTGTAGGCCTGTGTTTTTTTGTAGTTTCTTAGCAAACATTACTCAGACAGAAGAATATAGTGCATTTCGGGGACTATTTTTAACGATCGATTAAATCCACGTTTGGTGCTCTAGTGAATATTTCTGGCAGCAGGACAGTATTTGTGGGATTAAGTCATGATGAACTGCACTATTAAGAGAGGAGAAGTCACTAGATTCTACTGCCACCACACATTACCACACATTGAGCTATAACCTCCCAAGCTCAAACAAAAAAAAAAATCTTTCATTTTCATCTTCATTTTCTCTTACATCAGATACTGCCTCAAAATGTCCCATTTTAAGTTCCATAAGTTCATAAAAACTCACACCTTCTACAAAAACAACAACACTATCAGAAATTCTCCATTACAGTCTATCACCATCTATCCATACTCCATTATAGCATAACCCCATGTTTCTGGTCTGAACAAATTCTTTATTTTCTCAACCTGGATTGAGGGAGGAGTAACAATCCGGGGATAGCTGCTCATTGGTGGCTTATCCATGGCCTTTGCCTATACAAAACAATAACAACAACAAAATAAATTAAAAAAAACCCAAAAATCCCCAAAACCAGTATATCCAGATAAAAGAAGTCATAAAGCACATTGACATTAGAAACTGGAGGATATAAATTGGTAGGTTATTTATGTCTGCAGTCCAAATGAACAGATACCAACAGATATTCATTGGCAAAGCATAAGCAATAATACATTTAATATGACATACAATTCCAAAATCAGAGGCCTGAGCAGGCTATCTGACAGACCAGTTCAGTTTGGGGGTGGGGGGGGCTTTGGTGGACGAAGCTGTCCTTCAGTCTTGAGGTGCGGGCCTGAAGGGTGTGGAATCTCCTCCCAGATGACAAGAGACTGAAGAAGCTGTGTGAGGGGTGGGTTGGGTCACGTGCAATGCTAAGTGCTGTCCTGGCCAGGCCCATGTTGTAGATATCCAGAAGGGAGGGGAGTGAGGCACCAATGATCTTCAGTGATGCAGCTGGTCAGGATGATTTCATTGGTGCCATGGTAGAAGGAGCACATGATGGGTGCTGGGGCTCTAGCTCTCCTCGGTATGTGGAGGAAATAGAGGCACTGCTGAGCTTTCTTGGCCAGTGATGTGGTGTTATTGGTCCAGGAGCGATGATATTTTTGATTGATTGTTTGTTTTGTTTTGCTGTTGTGTTGCTTTGTTGTACTGTACTTTATACTGTATGACTCTATATTCAAAAATAAACTAAAATATAAATAAAAAGAGTCCAAATAAACTGCAGTGTGTGTGTTCATGGTAATGATGAAACATGTCACCCAGTACAACAGTGAGTCTCATTGATGTGTTTATAATAGTTTTTTAACAGCACCGGAGCTCTATGGCATAGAGAAATAAGATATACTGTATCAGGCTTTGGATATTCAGAAAATGCTTTTCAGCACATCAGTCATCAATTGAATTGTTGGTTTGCATCTGAAGGTGCATATGAGATTTGTTGACAATAAGAAAAATACAGCATATAATCAGACTCGTCAGTATTCAGTCTGTCCATTTAAAAAAAATACAGCATAACCATTAACATATACGATATGTCTAAAATTATGTTGTAGCACGGATGCTTTTGCTTTTGTTATGAACCTGAAAATATTTAGCGGAAGATGGGAGTAACAGCTGGGATAACTGGGGAAAAACAGGAGGACAAATAAAGTAAAAGTATAAAACCAAACTACTACTATCAAACCAGACACAACAACAGCCATAATGCAGCCGGATAGGTTTAGCTTTTCATGAAGGTTATATGCTGAGATGGATGGCAAGGCTGAGGGCACGATCAGCGGGGAATTGGGAGGACAGTATTAGTGTCCATTAAGTAATGTGTGTCAGTATTTTAATCAGGTTGGTTATGTATCTCTTAAACTCATGCTGACAAGCACGGGTCAAACACACACAAAAGTATTTTGATTGGATATGAAAGTCTAAAATTTGTAATGCTACAAAACATATCAGTCTGAGTTTGGAGAAATGTGTATAAAGTAAAGCTCAACACATCTATCATGGAAATGGTGGTGGTGTGTGGAGCGGGGCACACAACATTCCCCCCATCTGATGTGAATATTTTCTTTCAGCTGCTAGTAGATAGAAGTGAGGTTTTATCTATGGTTAAAACATGCTGCATCCTGGTGGTCAAGTGCTCAGAGCACGTGCCACGTAATTGCAGAATCCCTGGTTCGCATCCTGCCAGGGACCTATGCTGCAGGACCCCCCCTCCCCCCCAATATCAGATCAATGAATGATGGTACCTCCAGGGGGTCAGACTGTTCTGTATACAGCAGGATGAATGAGTCTGACCCTCTGTAATACAGCCACATGAATTTTAAAATCCTTCTCAGTGTAAACATACTTATCACAATATCATCCACTGTGCTTAATAATAGCAAACTCAACCCAAGCATGAAGTACAACTTAATCAAATCATGTAAATAATCCATAAATCCTATCTGTTCTTTGCATACCGTTTACTCATTTAAATTTCAAGTTATAATAGTTTCACTTTATAACATGATAAGTATCATGTTCTAATGTGATACTGAAACTTAAGTTTCATGTTATGCTTTTTTGATGATCTGATGCCTTTTTATTTTGAGTGGCAGAAATACACTTCCATATACACTTGACAAAAATGTGAACTGAAATGTGTAATATGATTAGTATTTCAATATTTTGCATAAACAAAATCAAGAAAAAAAAATCTAAATCAATCTTTACTTATACAGCACCAAATCACAACAAAAGTCATCTCAAGGCACTTTTCACAGAGAGCAGGTCTAGACCGGAGCTACTCTAATACCACTGGTACTAATTTAATATGACTACTATTACAGACAAATATGCAAACCATTTATAATACAGAATTTTAAATATATATATGATATATGCCTGGAATAGTTTTAGAGCATTTTTATGATAATATTGTGGTACAAATTTGTATGAGCTATATTTAGTCATACTATTTTTGCACACTTGAATTATGGTACAGATTTGCAGATGTTGCCTACATTGTCAGTTTTGATGTTTTTAATCAATAGTTCAGATAGTGGAATAAGAGGACTTTCTGTTAATACATGTATTTTAAAAAAAATATGTATACTTCAGAATTTAATGTTATGTTATTATTAATTATGTATATAAACTGAGCCAACACCACCCACTGATGAAGACCATGAAATGTAGATGAAATTCAGGGAGAAGTCTAGAAAATAAATGTTGATTTTGTTGTTTGTTGTTGTTGTTGTTTTGTCAAGCTAAGGTCAAACGTGAGTCTTGGGCACATTTATAAAAACACATTTCACAACATTATACTGTGTTATTAATCATTTTCTGTTTAAACACCAACTGGTTTTAGAGAGGTTAATACATTGTTGACAAATACATTACCACACACTTTAAAATGTCTGTTAACAACATTCTAAGAGCATATTACAGTAAATACTGCATACAGTATATTGCTAGAAAATACTAATATGGGATACTTGATATATTGTATATTGTACATATAATAACAATATTATCAATGACAGAAGGAGCAACCGCGATAAAAGTGTTAATTGTAATACTAATTCTGATATATGTACTTGTCCCAGGACACGTCAGCTTAAGCAGTATAACCACCGCCCTGTGTGTCCATGCTGACAATAATATTCACTCTGTCAGACACACACACACACACACACACACAAAGCTTTCCATTTCAGTGGAATAACACATGTATTTCCTCTTTTAATTATGCTTCAGTTGGCTTAAACAGAGCTGCGTGCCCAGCAGATGCATATACATGAAACTACCCTGTAGGTAATGGATCTGTGCAGCCATTGATTGTATAGGTTTGATGCTGACGCCACTCTGTCTGTAGGGGAGGGATTTGCACAGACACCCCTTCTTTGGGGGTCTGAGGGCTTTTTTTTAATGAATGAAGTGAATACCAGCTCTGAATTACACACACACACTCTCTCAGTAAATGGACTGTCTCTGTAAGGAAGTTTTGCAGTTTTGAAAAAAAATGTTTTGTATAACAAATTGCATTTTGATGATATTTCTGTTAAATTATATAAAGATCAGAATGTGGCTGAAATGCACTTGGTATTTCGCTACTTTTGTTTGCAGCAGCTAGTGTTAGGCAGTGAAAGCATGGAGAGTAGGCTGCAGGATCGTGGGAAAGGTCCTCCACGTAGGGCACTTTATTCTTTGTGTCTGTTGTTCTTGTGTAATTGATCTCACTCCACGTCCACAGCAGAGTGCTTCAAAGCCCCACGTTTTTTATGGCTGCACCATTTCATCAAGCAGAAATATTCTACATGTACTGTGCATAGTTTTACACAGATTTTTCAAAATCCTGGCATATTTTGTATCTTTCAAAACTTTAGAATCTCCACTAGACTTAGTGGATTTCAAAAATGCAAGAAGAAGGCTTCCGTATGGAGAATAACTCTCCTCATAGCCTAGTGTATGCACAGTATGATGAGGAAAGAGGAGAATGCATGCAAACCCAGCAAACTATTTTGTGAGGGTTACAGAAATATTAACAGACAGGAACCTGAGGGGAATATTACAGGAATGTTACATGTTTGCTGAGTAGCCACAGTCTGGAGTCATCCTTCATGGACATGTTTGAAACTATTCTGAATGATTGATTGCACGGTTTGTGGATAAAGTTGGAAACAAACAGGCACAACTGTATAAAAGGGCAGTGATATGAAAAAATCAGCTTCACGTGAAACTTTTTCCTAGAGAGTGAAAATTTCACAGGTGTAAAAACATAAGAATTTTACTATTTTATCCAAATTACACATTGTGTTTACATTGAACTTTGTATCAAGAGGCTAATCCAAAAAACATTTGAAGTTATTTGTGTTACACCTAAAAGCAGTCTGAGTAAATTGTATAATTAGACCTACATTATATTAAGCCGTGCAATATAAAGGCTGAAAAATGACTGCTGTGAAGTTAAAAATTCTTGACCACTAGTAGCAGTGACTACGAGCAATTACTAGTCTCGATCTACCCCGTAATATTTAACAGAGTTGAACTCTGAATGGCTGTTCAGCCGACAGCAGCAGATTTCATTGAAACGTGTGAAAATGTGAATTTAATTCATAAATGCAGTCTGCCATATCTGGCCGGCAGCCAGGATTCTGTCTCCTCTATGTTTTCTCTGGCTCTTGTCCAGACCCACCTCCCCCGCCCGTGTTATCCACCCACGCCACGGGAGAGGTGATTTCTTTCTTTTTTCTTCTTTTTTTTTTTTTAAAACCTCATCCTCATTGAGCAGAGCCTGGTTTTTGGAGTGGGCTGTGGATGCGGTTATTATGCCCACACTTTTGCGACGATCCGTGCCGAGCTGTCACGCCTTGCTCCTGCACGGTCCTGCCCGGTCCCGCGGTGTGTTGTAGCCGAGTTTAAGTGTTCGCTGCTCGGCGTCTCCGGCTCTGCTGCTCCCGGTGTTCATTCTTTTAATGCTAATTGAGCCAAACCGGCCAGCTGCGCACTGGTTACATTTGATCAGTCCCCCTGCCTGTGTGAAAGTTACTAGTGGACCATATACCTGTGAACGTGCTATTCAAGCTATCCTCATCGGCTCCATCTGTTTTTTTTCTTCCTTTTTAAACTATTTCGAGAGCGGAGGAGCTGCAGCACCGGGAACCATGAGCGGACGCGGTGAAGAGGCCGGGGAGGGCTCTGGCTCCCAGGAACCCGCGGGGGCCGCGGAGCCCCAGAAGAGAAGGCCGGGGAGACCAAGGAAGCCCCAGAAAGTCAGTCTGAGTTTGTGCCTTGCTGCTGTTCACTGAGGGCGCTCTGTGGGCAGGCAGACATAGCCGTCTGTAGCTGCTAGTAGGAATCCGTAGCTGCACATTATATGACACAAAGGCTAGAACGTGCGCTTTTGTTGAATATAGACAATTTGGTCTGAGGATCGAGGTAAAACTTTTGCAGTCACTATCATTAAAGGTCCTGAACCAAGTGCTCTAATTCATTACTTTATGAAACTGCACAGGACGCCTCTTCTTCATCTTAAAATGAGCTGGATTTGTTTTTTCCAGTGATTGATCCATGAAGAATGTGTGCGATCTTCTGTTATGCATATGTGGAACTTAAAGTCGTGCAAAGTCCACAAGTTTCTCCTTGTAACGGAGCGCAATTCACTACTGTTTATGGACTACTTCCGTATAGGCTAAATAATGAGGAATGCGCCTTTTTTCTCCAGTCTCCGGTGGATTTCAGTGTGGGGATGAATATCATTCTAAGTTCTTCCGTGAGTTGTGTCGGGGACGCCATGACAAGACTGTTGAACGTGTTTATGTGAATGTGTTTATACTTGTGATTAATTGGTGAGTCACATTCTCACCAAAATTTCACACCATAATCACATTCTCTGACACCACAAGCTGTTATTGTAGGCGGATTCTGGCTGAACTGACGTAGATTTCCATCAGAAATAGTTGTGTATATGTATGTAGAGTTGAACGTGAATGAAATATATATTTCTTGAAACAAATAAAGTTTTACTAGGCTCCTAGGCTGCATTTTAGAAGCTTGTATAACAGAGATAGGCTAGACGAGAATTTCTGGAAAGGGCAGTGTGAAATTAAAAAAATGCAGAATGAGATGATAATAATAATAATTATTATAATTATCATTATAATTATAATGATAATGATAATAATAAATCAATGAGTCTCTTGCATTGTTTTTATGGTGTGTGCCAGCACATGCGCACACAATCGCCACTCCTGCGCATACACACACGCAAACCTTTGTCCCTCATTTGGTCTTGACCCATAAAGCAATGACCAAATGGGAGACCACCAGTAAATGAGCACAGAGTTGAAAGGCACCCAGTCTATTCAGAGAGGGGTGGCACTGTTTGTGTGTGTGTGTGGTAAGAGGGTGGGTATAGTGTGATGATGAGGTGGGGGTGGGGGGTTCAAAGCTTTGTTTCCTGTCCTCAACACCCATGTCATGCCCCCTCTCCCCTTTAGGAGCCCAGTGGAGAGCCTGTCCCCAAGAGACCGAGGGGCCGGCCTAAAGGAAGTAAGAACAAGGGCCCCTCTAAGGCAGCGCAGAGGGTGAGTCTCAGCACCTGAATGACACACTCACATTTGCCAATCTAATTTTGGGTGACATTAATTGACTTACATTACATAAGACATGACTGAAAGAGTGGACATGTATGGGGCCAATAAGAGTTCTAATCATTCTGATAAAGTCTCTGCCCATTGTTCTCATTAAGATTATTTTAAGCACGTTGGCATTTTCATCTTTAATTGGGACTGTCCACATCACACGTGTAAGGGGAAGAAAGAGAAACTGTTCAAAATGATGAGCAAAAATGTCAGTGTTATCACAAGATCGAACATGTTATGCAGTCCAGATCAGCAGGTCTTAGTGCAGATTTTATCACACTTTAACATGGGAGACCCTTGTTGGTTTCCCTTCTGCAGTTCAGAATCAACATTACTTTTTAGAACCATGGACTCATTGGTTAGTGTAACTTGAAGAAATTCCAGTATGTTATTTGAATGAAACCAATAACTTGCAATGCTTTGACTTTTGGTTTGCACTATGATTGAGCTAATTATTTTTTGAACTGGAATGAAAGTAGACCTTTTCTATGTGGATTGTTCACCGATTTTGCACTGATATGACTATGCTAAAGTTCTCAGAGGGCTGCTTTATTAAACAAGTAACCTTATAAAATGTTTAATATTTTACATTATACATTGTCAACCCATTCTAGAACTCAACACCTTGAAAATAAAGAATAAGTAAAAATAAAATAAATAGCTAAATAAACATCAGTACTGTTCAGTAGTCTTATAAAGTAGCTGAAAGTCATTGAAATACTCAAGTGAGGCATAAAAAGTAAAAGTAAAGTACAGTAATTATGTAAATGTACTTAGTTACATTCCACCACTGCTCTCTACTATACCACATATTCTCTACTCTGTTAAGCAAGCTATGAGCTTCATGCTACTGTTTTATTCCCATTCTGAACCGTTATTTCAATTGATTGAACTCCAATCATAAATACTGTTTTCTTGCTTATCAAAAAAATGTCATCTTTAGCAATATTTCATTACTCATGTATAATGTTAGCGGTCACAAACCATTATTCATGGTTCGCTGCTGCCAATTGAAGAGATGAAGAGTGGCAGCGGTGGTGCACAGTATTCTGCTTCACACGTTCAGGGGAAACTTTTGTGGAGCTGGAATGGTGGAAAACTAGATGTTGAAAGTTTAAACTTTGTAAATGCAATAACTGGAATTATTCAGTTGGAGGACATTCCTACCTGTGAGTCCTGAACAAAACTGTGAATAGACTGTATGTTCAACACATTAGCTTACACTTAGCTGACAAGGTATGAAAGTACCTATGTAGTTAGCTAGTTAGTTAATGTGGCTACCGAGTATGATGAGCTCATTGACACTGCCTCTTCCTCAATTGATTGAAGCTGCACCCCAAAGCAATGTGCTTACACACACACACACACACACACACACACACACACACACACACACACAGACACACACAGACACACAGAACCACACTGTTGGAAAAATTAAAGAAAAGTGTATTGCTTTTATCAGTTGCAACCTGTAATGCAGGATATCCTCCACAGGATAGCTCACATCATTTTACAGTGACTCACTGGTTTATCAGGTTCATCTGTGCACTTGTTCGGATTGTTCTGTCCTGCTGTGTAAAGCTTGCAGTTATAGAAATGGAAATGGAATATAATATTCATAAGTATGTTTTTAATTAGAGTGTAATCCCATGAAAATAAGAATCATTATGTTTTGGCTTAGAATAAGCCCTTTATATCTACTTAGGGTGTGGGACCCCTTTCATGGGACCACCATTTTGTACTGCCTTATTTCTACAGTAGCCCAGGACAGACAAACCAAACACTGGCTGTAGAGAGGGCCATTTGTGTTTTTTGTAAATTTTTGCAGCCACCAGGTTTTGCCGTGTGCTTGGATGGGAGGGTGAGGGGAGGTGTATACATTTGATTGCAATTTGCAACCTCACCACTGGATGCCACTAAGTCTTACAGACTGTTGCTATATATATTTGTGGTCATCGTTGTGGATTTCTTAGATCACACTACGTTGACAGGTGTTTGCTCCCCTAGAGCTGCAACACTGGTGTGTCATGCAGTTCAATACAGCAACAACGCTACTGTCTATAGCCTCAAATATAACCACCAATACAAAACAAAAATGTAGTATGGGATTGTATTTGATGCTGTAGGTTGTCATCGTAAATTGGCTCAGAGTATTTCTAATATGAGGAACAGCTGTCATATATGAGTGTATGACCATATAGAGCTTATTTCACCAAACCAAAATGTTGTGGAAAATGTAAAAAAAAAATAGAAAAGCTTGTATGCTTGTGTTTAAACAACATTAAATATTTGGAAAAAACGGTTTATATTCCTCAAAAAAGTATTTCAAAAGTATTGTTTTTTGTTCAGTACTGAAATTGGCACTGCTAATTGAAAAAAAAGGCCTACCATTTACATACAGACTTAATACTACGTCAATGACTGATCAGATTGGATATGATTCTGGAACCATATATATGTCTCTGGATGTTCACAGAGAAGTGTCAAATGGGTAACAGTATATTGCTTATGTACAGGCCACAAAAACATAACTCAAGCCCTTCCAATAATTAGGCTGTACACTGCTAACAAAACACAAACCGCAGAAACAGACACAATAGCATTTGTGCATCCGTTGAAACATGTAACCATAACTCAACAGAACTTTCATACACTTTTCCACAGAATGGAGACAGTGTGCGTGAGAGACAGAGTTGATGAATGAGAAAAGATTAAAGAGGCATAGAAAAAACTGATTAAGAGAAAAGCTTTGGAATTTGACAGTGAAATCCCATCTAACATTTGGGTTGTGATACTGTACATCAGAGTGAGGCTTGGGCAAGTCCCTTTGTCTTCATTCATTAGTTAGCTGAAGCTGTGTTAGGCTTGCGATGACAGCAGCCTTAGTGCTCCCCTGCCACCATGAACCACTGTAAACATTCCCAGCACTTTGAAAAGAGAACCACTCTACTCTCGCCATAATCCAGTCTCATCTCATCTGGCATTGTTATGATAAACACTGAAGATATCAATCTTTCCAGATGAAAGGAGCACACCTTTAGCAAATACTCTTTAAAAGTCTACTTCCCTTCCTAATATCAATCACCTCTACAATCTCTGACAAATATCATGGCAGTTCATAAGAAAAAAAATGTACTGAAAGCCTTGACTGGACTGTTACATACTGTAGTACAAAACAGATAAACTGTTTTTTAAACCATTCTGAAAAAGGCAGAGAAAATTGCAGTTTTAGAGTAGAATTTAATCAGTTCATTTTTTTTTCAAAAAAAGAAAGCAATGTGAAATGGAAAGGTACTATGAAGTGTCATCTGGCCGTGTCTTATGACCATAATATCCTGAATGGCTATAGGCAAAAAGAAGAGCATTCAGGGATGATTCATACAAATTGGAATAATCGCGCACACTTTTATCTCGCTGTCTCCTTGAAGACATTGATCTGTGTTGCACTCAGTTATGCACACAAAAAGTGACAGAAGTACTTGCCTGAAAAATGCTATTGAATATTTCAAAGTCATAGCCCCCACATTAAATCTGACATACAGTGGGGCAAAAATGTATTTAGTCAGCCACCAATTGTGCAAGTTTCCCACTTAAAAAGGTGAGAGGGGCCTGTAATTTTCATCATAGGTACACAACTATGAGAGACAGAGTGGGGGGAAAGAATCCAGGAAATCACATTGTAGGATTTTTAATGAATTAATTGGTAAATTCCTCGGTAAAATAAGTATTTGGTCACCTACAAACAAGCAAGATTTCTGGCTCTCACAGACCTGTAACTTCTTCTTTAAGAGGCTCCTCTGTCCTCCACTCGTTACCTGTATTAATGGCACCTGTTTGAACTCGTTATCAGTATAAAAGACACCTGTCCACAACCTCAAACAGTCACACTCCAAACTCCACTATGGCCAAGACCAAAGAGCTCTCAAAGGACACCAGAAACAAAATTGTAGACCTGCACCAGGCTGGGAAGCCTGAATCTGCAATAGGTAAGCAGCTTGGTGTGAAGAAATCAACTGTAGGAGCAATTATTAGAAAATGGAAGACATACAAGACCTCCCTCGATCTGGGGCTCCACGCAAGATCTCACCCCGTGGGGTCAAAATGATCACAAGAACGGTGAGCAAAAATCCCAGAACCACACGGGGGGACCTAGTGAATGACCTGCAGAGAGCTGGGACCAAAGTAACGCACTACACCGCCAGGGACTCAAATCCTGCAGTGCCAGACGTGTACCCCTGCTTAAGCCAGTACATGTCAAGGCCCGTCTGATGTTTGCTAGAGAGCATTTGGATGATCCAGAAGAGGATTGGGAGAAAGTCATATGGTCAGATGTAACCAATATAGAACTTTTTGGTAAAAACTCAACTTGTCGTGTTTGGAGGAGAAAGAATGCTGAGTTGCATCCAAAGAACACCATACCTACTGTGAAGCATGGGGGGGTCATGCTTTGGGGCTGTTTTTCTGTAAAGGGACCAGGACGACTGATCCGTGTAAAGGAAAGAATGAATGGGGCCATGTATCATGAGATTTTGAGTGAAAACCTCCTTCCATCAGCAAGGGCATTGAAGATGAAACGTGGCTGGGTCTTTCAGCATGACCATGATCCCAAACACACCGCCCAGGCAACGAAGGAGTGGCTTCGTAAGAAGCATTTCAAGGTCCTGGAGTGGCCTAGCCAGTCTCCAGATCTCAACCCCATAGAAAATCTTTGGAGGGAGTTGAAAGTCTGTGTTGCCTAGTGACAGCCCCAAAACATCACTGCTCTAGAGGAGATCTGCATGGAAGAATGGGCCAAAATACCAGCAACAGTGTGTGAAAACCTTGTGAAGACTTACAGAAAACGTTTGACCTCTGTCATTGCCAACAAAGGGCATATAACAAAGTATTGAGATGAACTTTTGTTATTGACCAAATACTTATTTTCCACCATAATTTGCAAATAAATTCTTTAAAAATCAGACAATGTGATTTTCTGGATTTTTTTTTTTCTCATTTTGTCTCTCATAGTTGAGGTATACCTATGATGAAAATTACAGGCCTCATCTTTTTAAGCGGGAGAACTTGCACAATTGGTGGCAGACTAAATACTTTTTTGCCCCACTGTATGTCGGAAATTTGGTAGGCAGATGACTAAAGAAAGGCCTCTTAGAACTATACCCTAAGCCCAACAGAAAGTTAGCCATCTTGACTCTAGTGTGTATTCTTTTCCTCTAAACTGAAGCCATTGACAGGTGCTGTACTTTAACAAACTCCTCCTAGAGATTTAACCCAAGCATGAGGTGACAAAGACCTTTGTAATGCTTTTTACGAAGCTTTTGAGATTTCATAGGATTCTCTTGGTGTGGTGTGCTGGGCAATTTTGTCCAAAATGAGCATTAAATAGGAAGTTGTTGTAACATGACTTCATTAACTTCATGACTTCAACATTATCCAATGTGCCCCTCATTTCTCATGCTTGATAAGAGTCCAGGCCTGAGCACCTCTACATGTCAGAATTCGAGACATAGGGCCTGATTTACTAAGACCCCAAATAGTGGGTAGTAAATTGCGTGCACAGTGCAATAGATTGCACGTTTCGTTTGCGTGCGTTTTGTAGGTGATCTAAAAAGAATAACTGTAAATGAAAACAGGTGCAACAGGTGCAGACAGCAGTATTTAAATGAGGTTTTGTGTCTTAATGGAGGGTTTGGACGAGCAGAAAGCTGCAAGAACAAAATGAAATGTGATCAGGTTCTAGTGGAAGAGGTTAACTAATATATTGAGTTATAACAAAAACTAATATTACCAGAAAAACCCACATATGAAAAATTATTAATACAGGTGGAAAAACTCCGTCCTGTGTGTATTCTGTCATTATGCCAAATAACATATTTGCATTTTCTCCTCCCTGTATTTTACACACTGGGGTTGAAACTCCCCACATTACATATTCATTATGGCAAACGTGCTAAATGGACAGCGCGTATTATCTTGCACAGTTGAAAGACGCAAACCTCAGTACGCTGTGTTAGTAGATCAACTTGCACATTTTTTGCAGGTGATGTCAAGTTTGCACACGTTTTTACACACGCAGACCTTTAGTCAATCAGGCCCATAGTCGTCAGTCTTGTGTGACAAACATCATCCGGTTAACATGAAAATTGGTCAGGGTTGTGTACCTTTCACATTTGAACAGATACCAGTACCAGTACTCAGTGTTCGGTATTGGTATCCAACAGTACTTCATTTCGGTACTTTACTCAAAATTAAGTATCAAAAATCCTAAATTCTTACTGTTAAAATTGTATGCCTATTGTTAAATATTTTAAAACAATATAAAAGGTATGGAAATATGAACATATAAAAGTAAACTATAATTATCAAACACAATTATACACAGTACAATGTGTAGTGAAATGTTAGCGGTACCTGTCCAGAAAAGATACATTTAAGCAATTATTAGAAAGATGTGTGTGTGTGTGTGTGTGTGTGTATATATATATATATATATATATATATATATATATATATACACACACACACACACACATACATGGGTTATTCAGCCTGTATTAACCATATTTAGCACTGTTTCCCACAATATATCTGTATAAATTTAGTGCTATTATAGAGTTACAGTTACAGATAGTGACACCATGACTGAGTTTAGTAGGTGTAATGTTTATGAGATTTCTCATCTGGTGCTTCAGCTGGTGAAATGATCTGTATGGATGTATTGAAATTCGGCACCGTTTGATTTGAAGTAGGTTAATACTTGATAGTACCGACGTAATTTGGTCGGTACCATTAAAAGTACCGAACTCGGTACCCAACCCTACACATGACATACAGTAACATCATGTATTATTAGTAGCCACAGGAAGCGATAGGTCTACCGTAGATAAGTTACACCGGTGTGTAAAACAGTCTTGTAACGGGGTGTGGAGGGGTAGGACCCAACTTAGGAAGGTAATACAGGTACAGAAGATGGCAGCTTACCCACTGAACCACCTTTCACGTATGTTTGGCCCTTGTCAGGCACAAAGCATGAGATGGGACGTTGTCTTCACCTGTGAGTTCTTGGGCCATACATATCGAGCTTATTGATTGCATGTATTCATCCATCTTCATAAATGCCCTAGAAGGTTTTATGCTCTATGAGGACCAGCCAAGCAGATCAGTTCGGATTGTGGGACTAACTTCAACTGGAAGCTGGAAATCCTGCTGACTGAATCCCATGAACCCAGAGTAAGGAAGTACCTCAATGAAGAGGGCATTTCATGGGTCTTCAGTCCGCCTCATGCATCCCACATGGGAGGGGCTTTGGAACAGATGATAGGTGCCTCTAGACACATACTAGATTCCATGCTGCAGCAGACCAGTCCCTCTTGCTTAATGCATGATGTGCTTTCTACCTTGATGGCAGAGGTCACAGGAATCATCAGTTCAAGGCCTCTTACTCCTATCTCAATGGACCCAGAATCACCCTTCTTATTCACACCAGCCATGATACTCACTCAAAAGGTCTGTACTCTCCGTCCTCCTCCAGGTGATTTAAAGGAATCTAACCTCCACAGACAACAATGGTGGCAGGTGCAGCATCTTGCTGGAGCAGGTGGAGGCATGAATACCGGGCAACGCTTCAGAATCGGAGGAAGAAGAATGACCAAACCTGAAGTAGGGTGATGTCATCTTTCTAAAAGATTCTGAAGTCAAGTGCAATGAATGGCCCATAGCCTTGGTGACCAAGGCATCTGCTTGCAGCCACGGAAGAGTCAGAAAAGTAGAGCTTAGGGTCGCAAGGCATAGGACAGTCAAGGCGTTCCTTAGACCTGTGTCGGAAACACTTCTTCTTATGTCAACCAATGACTGATATTTTGAAATTTTGTTTGTGGACATTCCATTTCATCCCTGTTAGTTACATAGTGGTATCTAATTAATACCAGTCGGGGAGTGTCATGGCACACATTCTGTGGCCTTAATTTACACTCTTTAGTGGCACCTTGTGCCAGTTCTTAGTAAAAAACATTTGGTAAATGCAAAGTGTTTTCCTATTGGTTAGTTCAGATCATGTGACTTGTAGGTTAGAAGTCAGCCAGGAAGTGCAGTGTTCATCACGCTCTCCATATGGTTAGCCAGAAAGATCTTCTCCTGTTTCCCTTTTTGTGTGTGCCTTGGAGAGCCTTTGCTTATAAGTTTTGTCTTTTTTTTCATGTTTTGTGCATGTCTGCATATAAACAAGTTGGACTTCATATGTTTAGAGTTAAAAACAAATGTTAAATATGCTAATGTTAAAATACCAAGCAAACCTGAATGTAGGTTATTGTCACAGTATATGCATGGAGATTACGCATTGTGAATTCATTTGCAACAGTTTGTAACCAAAGCATTATACTTTGTATTTATTTCAGTTTTACAAAAAAAGAATGGAAAGAAGAGAAAAAAGGACTCAGTAAAACAGTTCTACTTTACTCCAGCGTTCAACTTTCCTGCATGTTAGCTATCAGTCAGTTTTGTGTGTAGATGTTACACACCTAAGGGACAGAATAGAGATCACAAATACAAGAAACACCAACATAATCCAAAAGGCACACAGCTTGTATGCACAAATAGTGTTGAAGTATAACTTTCATGTTGCGTGGGACAGCATTTTATGAAGGTCATCATGAACGTGAGGAAAAATATAATATATGATATATTTATCTCATCCAATTTCAGTGAAATTAAATCCTTTCATTTTGTCTTCCCTCCACTGGTCTTTTTCCTCTTCAATTGTGTCTCTTCTCTCCTTTATTTGTTATTTGTATTCATCTCCTCTTTGTACCTTTTCAGTGTGCATTTCCTGCAGGCTATAAATATGATGAACTACCACTGTAGTATTATGTATGTTCATATTTATATCTAAACAGTTCATATTTAGTTCACTATTTCATTGATAACAATTAACAAATACTTTTTTACATTTAATATATAATAATAACAATAATATCTTATTGGTACTATGAGTTAGAAGCTCTGTCCCACACTCAATCTAATATCAGGTTGAGTAGGACAATGCTTTAAATAAAGTTGCCTTAAAATCTGTATAACACATTTCAGCAAGACAATTCAATGTGCATTATGTAAAACATAAAGGGCATCAAGACAAAATACAAAATAAACAAATACAAAAAAAGACATTCATAAAAATACATTTAAATACAATTAAAAAGAAATAAAGCTAGTATGAATATACTGTAGTTTAAAAGCAAAACTTTGATTGTTGAATGACGATAGAGAACCTTATTCTGCCGGAGCATTTTATTATTCAACAAGCTTTACATGACGTTGGCTTGGTCAAGCAGTTTGTAAAGTAACCCTTTCGACACCAGTAAAATTGAGCCAATCAAAATCAGAGTTTATTTGTAAATCAGTATTACCAAAAAAGGGAATTGATGTGCACTAGGGGTGGATTGGCCATTGGGAGTACCAGGATTTTTCCTGGTGGGCCAATCAATAATGGGCTGATGACTGCCCATTTTTTATTATTTATTTGTTTATTTATTTTTTGCTGCACCTTGCCATGGTAACTCTCCCAGTCCAGGGTCAGAGACATGCACCAGCCCACAGAGCTCCGCTGCAGCCTGCAGACACAGCAGAGGCCCATTGGCTTGTCTGTTTAAAGAATATCTGGCCCAATGGGCCTATGATAGGCTACAGAGGCCCAGGAGTCCCACCCACGCAAGCTCTCGTGACCGACGCTGCGAGGGCCAGCGTGGCTGGAGCTAGCAGCAGTGATGCTGCTGCTCAGGGCCGGCCCTAGTATTTTGGTGGCCCTAAACTAAATTCTGTTTATGGCCCCAAAACACTTCAGACACAACTGTCAAACCACACACACTGCTCATAACTGAACAAACATGAACACACACACTAGAGATGGAACATGAATTAACAACAACTCTCTGACTTTATTTGAAAACAAAAGTTTATTAAAATGTGTGTAATGGATCTATAGGTAGTGCTGGTACTGGGTGTTGGGGGGTAGCAGAGTATATAGAAGGCTGTTGTTCAGCAGTTATGAGCTCTGGAGCTGCAGTCACATCACACGAGGGAGGAGATGACGCTGAAGTCTCTGACAACGTTCCCTCAGCAGCAGTCAGCTGATGAGGTAGATGATCCTGGTGCAGTAGAAGTTGCTCTAAAATATTTAAATAATGCAAAGAAAAGATTATACATTAGATTATTATTATTATATTATTATATTTAGATATAGGCTGGAAGACATTACAAAGGTACATTGCATGTATCTTCCAGGCCTGTATATTAACCACACAACAAATACAATACATAGATAACAAAAATGTTATCTATGTTATCAGCTAAAAATAATAATATGCAAGAAAAAGACTGTCATGTAATTTAATCAGATTCAATAAACAATAACAAACCTTTATACTGTGATAGTTTTCCATGTCCAGTTTTATCTTCTTTGGCCATTCAGTGCCTTCATGTTCAGAGCAGCTGCTGATAGAAACACACACTCTCCCTTCTGGACAGCAGAGGCTCTCCTCTCTTCTTCATTTGGATTTAAAAGTGATTTATGAAAAATTAAAACACCACAAGTGTTTAAATATCACATTTATATAGTTGTTGAAGTTAATTTAATGAGGCCTGTGAGTCTTAATTATTATCACTGTTTTTATTCAGGCACACATCCGGGGATCTGTCATCCAGCGGCTATTGCTGTTGATTGGGTTCCAGGGGAGGGGGCAAGTCAGGTGATCTGCAGGTTTGGTTCAGACAGCGACTTCAACACCTCAACAGTGTCATCACTATGATCTTTACCAGGGATAAGGCATTGCCTGTTGACATGTTTGGATTTCCGAGATATTTTGATATCCAGGATTCGTTTTCTAATGTAGTGTAATCACACACATGCACACGCACACGCACACAAAATGTGCAATTGTGTTTGCATTGTATGTATTTTACTTGCTTTGTTTTAGTGTCCTGATAGTTGGAGAATCAAAGAGAAATGCTGTGGCTGAGCAAAAAAAACTACACTAGGGAGGGATTTTTCAGTAGCTATGTCAGCACTTTGCTCCGACCATTCTGCTCAAGACACATTGGTTCCAATGCAGCAGATTTCCTTGCGTGATGGACAGAAAAAGATTTGAAAGACAGTAAAAGATTTGGGGCTTTAATGAAAACATAAGCCCACATTGATGATGGAAGTGCTGAGGCAATTAGGAGAACATCTTTGGGAAACTGGGGTTTTTAACATGTGTATACCTATGTGTTTGCATACTGAGGAACTGTAAGACTCTTGAGACCATCCTTCCAACAAAAAAGACAGCATCAGCCACTGGTTCAAATGCCTTGATATAGGTTTTACTGACTAACACCTTTAGTGGTGGTGTAAATTATTACTGATGATGTTAACACAGTACATGCTAAAAATGTTAAGGGATAAAGGTAATAGGGTCAACATATGGTTTCCTTAACCATGGCCATCTTTCCTTCATCTTAACCAATTCATTCTTCTTTGAACCATCAAAACATGACCAAGACATTTTCATGCCTAAACCTGACCAAAATCTTAGCAGCAAGTGGTCATTAATCTTTTTATATGGCTTTTCTATGGTTTTGGAAGGCGACATCCTGCTAAAAGGGCGTCAGGTCAGACAGACTCTTATGGGACACTAGGGGAAACTGTTACATGCAATACTTTTTGATGTTTTTTCTTTAGGACTTGTACTGTACCTTGTGCTGTAAATAACTGGATTAACTTTTCAGCTGCAGCAGTTTCTTCCAAAGCCACAGTGAATAAATAAGAGCACTTTTAATGACTTCTAAGTAGTAGTATTAGAATGACTTGCCTGGTACAGTTTGATATCCATTGCTGTTTGGTTACGCGTAGGGTTGTATCTTATGATAAGAAATTTGTGGAAAGAACTCTCTTCAGATGTCTGGGTATTCAGTGCTGGTGCAGACGTGCTGCAGCTCTCTGCTCAGACATTTAAAACACACTGATAATTAATTGAACAGGGTGTTGTCTTTCAGACCATTAATTCTCCACATTAAAAATGCAGTATCGTAAACAGAGAACTGGTATTACAGCACACAGATTTGCTAGCCAGCAGTGTGATGTGTAATGATAGAGACATGAGACCTGCTGATACACATCAATTGAGAAAACATCATCATTGCTTAGTACACTTTTGCATCCCTGAAATATTTTCCTCCTAACATCCTTACAATGCATGTCCTTTACAACCTGGTAAAAACAACTGTATGGCAGGAGTGCATGCATGGTCACCTCAGAAAGAAAATAGAAAATCAGAGATGTATACATTTCTTGAAACCGTCAGCTGAATATCTTTTTCTATGTAAGTAATCTCTAATATGAGATAGCCACAGCTGCTGCCCTTGTCCTGTGCTTTAATGTAATGTCATATTAGTCAACTACTGTGCATTCTGCCATCACCTTGATTTCTAACAGTTGATAATCCACACTGAAAAATTAGAAAAATGGAGAACAATAGAACTGTGAGACACCACCATGATGGAGCAGGAGTTGGGTTGGATGGATAGAAAGTTCTTGCTGCAAGTCCTCAACTAAATGAAAAATGGGTTGTTTATGAGAGTGTTTTTGGATCTGGTGCCTGTATTAGAAGGACAATAGTATCTTCTAAAATGATCTATATAAATGTTGCCAAAATAAAGTGTTTTCTGATCTGCCGCCTCAATAGTTTGGGTTTTATTAACTAGACAACTAAAACTCATCTGAGCATAAGAAAAGATCGTGGTCATGGTGAAAAGAGATTAACTTTGGATGTTGGTAAAACACAGCATGTAAACAGTGGTTTACATAGTTTTTCTTCTGAAATGTAGAGAAGTAAAAGTACAAGGTCAAGCTCAAATTGTACTTGAGCAAATTGCACCAAAGCATTATGATCCACTTCTGACATTGTGATATTGTGTATTTATGGGGAAGTTTAGGTCCTAATAAAGAACTATGCTGGAACTTTGTTTTCTATTAATATGTAAAAATACAACGTAGTTAGTGGATCTTCATAAGCAGATCTGTGCTCATACTGTGTGTTACTGCAGCGGTGCAATTTTATACAGCACGCTTCAACATGTGCTGTGTGTCAGTTTGGTCTGTAAATACTGAACATCACATCAACTAGTGTCTGAAATACTTCTGATCAACACACTGGGCCCCATCTTGCAGTCAGCGCACAGTGGATGTCGGGCATGGCGCATGTGTCTTTGTTAGTTTCCCCCGGTGTAGTTGTCATTTTCTCTTCCTGCGCCCACGTTGTCTAAATAACAGATGCACTTGCACCCGTCTGTGCGTCTATGAGTGTGTTGGTCTCAAAATGAGGTGTGGTCAGGCACATTGGTGGCGTGTTGCTATTTTGAGGCAGAGGAAAGCGATTGCGCTACTGACCAAAAAAAAACAGTTATCCTGTCTGTACCACAGTGTGAGCCTGGTGTTTTCAAGATACCCACAACTGGAATGCCTTTCCATTAGTGTGGACATGTTCTAAGTGTTTTGTTTCTTTTTTTGCAATTAAAAAAAAAATCTATGATCCTCACAGTGTCCCTGCTGTGTGGCTTGCATTCAGTGTGAAGCTGACAAAGGTGTTGTGGACACATCTAAAGGGTTACAGAAAGCCATACATATACCCTGACACCACCATATCACTGATACCGGCCTTTTGCTGGTCATCGCCTGCAAAATTCAGTGCAGCCCAGTGATTTGACTAAGATTTCACCTCACTCCCTGCTAGCCAGATCCATGGAGCCTGGATACCATTTAATATCCAATCAATTATTGACACTGATCTTGTTCATTGTGGATGACTGTAGGGCTGGATCTGGTGGCTCAGCTGGTTCTGCTGGACAGTTTGCATGGTCGAGTCTCTCCCAATTCCCACAAACAATGATTTTATTATCTCAGTAATTCCCTTCTGTCGAGTCAAACACATAGGGGCATTCTAGTCTTAGTATCTATTTCAATGTCAGGGAATGCGCTGTAAACATAAACTCTTGACACTTTGCTAACTCAGTAAATGTCTATGTTTATGTGGCTCAGGCTCAGGAGGTAGAGCAGCCGTCCACCAGTTGGAAGATTGGCGGTTCTATTCCCGGCTCCTCCAGTCAACATGTCAATGTGTCCTTGGGCAAGACACCTAACCCCAAAATTGCTCCTGTTGCTGTGGCAACGGTGTATGAATGTGTATGAATGATTAGTTTCCCTCTGATGAGCAGGTTGGCACCCTGTGTGATAGCCCTTGCTGTCAGTGTATGAATGTGTTTGAATGGGTGACGTAATGTAAAAAGCGTTTTGAGTGGCTAGAAAAGTACAGTATAAGTACAGTCCATTAGTACAGTCCATTTATGTGGATACATTTGCAAATCCTTTTTTCTCTTTCTTTTGACTGTCCATTCTATCTACAATAAGCAAATGTTACTTTTCATTTAACACATTTTATTGATTTTTGTCAATAAAACACAATTATGAGCAACAAGTTCAAATCTTGGTTGTACAAATGTGTAGCATAAGTAATATAACATAGTAGTATTAGTCAAACCACCCACCCACCCAATCTCCCACCCCACCCTCATCCAACCCACTCATCCCAACCACAACCCCATCCAGTCACACCCTACAGTCTTTCTTAAGAAACAGACATTTCAAAAGCTGTAATACAGTACAGTATGTTACTATACAATGTGCAGTATTAGGTACATATAAACATAAATACATACCAGAACCACAAAAAAGACAAACCAACACATACAAAACAAAACAAAAAGAGGGGGGGTCACCATCTAGTCTGTCTCCTGTAGAGGGATTTGTAGGCTCTCAAAGTATGTCAAGAAAGGACTCCAAGTTCTCTCAAAATTCTGTATAGAGCCCTTCAGTGTGTATCTAATTTTCTCCAGTTTCAGGAAAAACATAATATCTCTTATCCATCTAGTGAATGTGGGTGGTGTTTGTTCATCCACATAAGTAAAATCTGACGTCTAGCAAGTAGAGAAGTGAATGCTATGACAGCATAGGCCCTGCCTTTAAGAGATTTTGTTTCTTCTATAAAGCCAAATATGGCACATACTGGGTTTGGAGGGATGTCTATACCAAACATTCTGGAGTAGGCCTGAAATATGTCTGCCCAGAATGTCCTAAGATGTGGGCAAGACCAGAACATATGTATGTGGTCTGCTGGCAGACCTTTGCAGCGGGGACATGCAGGGTCAGCACTAGGAAAAATCTCAGCCAGTTTAGCCCTGGTCCAGTGTACTTTAAGTTGAATTAGGCTGTGTCTGGCGCATGGAGAGGAGGTGTGTACTAAGTCAAGTGCTGTTTCCCATTGATCCTCTCTCATTGCTTCCCCAAAGTCATCCTCCCAAAGTTGTCTTATTCCTTGCAGTGAAAGGGGAGTGATGTTACAAATATCATTATAGAGAATTGAAATTAAACCTTTCCGGTGTGGAGATAAAGAAAGAAAATTATCTAGTGTATTATCTGTTGGGAGATTTGGGAAGGAGGCAATGTTTCTCTGTACGAAGACCCCGAGGTACTTGAACTCCTCCACTTGAGGCAGAATCTCATCCCCGACCCGAAGAGTGCACTCCACCCTTTTCCGGTTGAGGACCATGGCCTCGGCTTCACACTCGGCTGCGAACCGATCCAGTGAGAGTTGGAGGTCACGGTCTGACGAAGCCAACAGGACCACATCAACTGCAAAAAGCAGTGACCCAATCCTGAGGTCACCAAACCGGACCCCCTCTACACCCTGGCTGCGCCTAGAAATCCTGTCCATAAAAATTATGAACAGGATCGGTGACAAAGGGCAGCCCTGGCGGAGTCCAACTCTCACTGGAAACAAGTCCGACTTATTGCCGGAAATGCGGACCAAGCTCTGACACCGGTCATACAGGGAACGGACGGCCCTTATCAGGGAGTCCGATACCCCGTATTCCCGGAGAACCCCCACAGAATCCCCCGAGGGACACGGTCGAATGCCTTCTCCAAGTCCACAAAACACATGTGGACTGGTTGGGCAAACTCCCATGCACCCTCAAGGATCCTGCAGAGGGTGTAGAGCTGGTCCACTGTTCCACGGCCCGGACGAAAACCACACTGCTCCTCCTGAATCCGAGATTCGACTATCCGACGGACCCTCCTCTCCAGCACCCCCGAATAGACCTTACCAGGGAGGCTGAGGAGTGTGATTCCCCTGTAATTGGAACACACCCTCCGGTCCCCCTTCTTAAAAAGAGGGACCACCACCCCAGTCTGCCAGTCAAGAGGCACTGCCCCCGATGTCCACGCGATGCTGCAGAGTCGTGTCAACCATGACAGCCCCACAGCATCCAGGGCCTTGAGGAACTCGGGGCGGATCTCATCCACCCCCGGGGCCCTGCCACCGAGGAGCATACAGGCACCAAGCCGGGGGGCAATAAGTATTGCTCCAGAGTGGACAAGAGTCCAACCCCTCTCGAGGAGACTGGTTCCAGAGCCCTTGCTGTGCGTCGAGGTGAGGCCGACTATATCTAGCCGGAACTTCTCAACCTCACGCACCAGCTCAGGCTCCTTCCCCACCAGAGAGGTGACGTTCCACGTCCCTAGAGCTAGCTTCTGCAGCCGAGGATCGGACCGCCAAGGTCCCCGCCTTCGGCCGCTGCCCAGCTCACAGCGCACCCGACCCCTTTGGCCCCTCTCACTGGTGGTGGGTCTGTGGGAGAGGGGTCCCATGTCCCTTCTTCGGGCTATGCCCGGCCGGGCCCCATGGGGGAAGGCCCGGCCACCAGGCGCTCGCCTCCGAGCCCCGCCCCCAGACCTGGCTCCAGGGGGGGGCCCCGGTGACCCGCGTCCGGGCAAGGGACACGAAATACCAATAGTCTTATTCATCATCGGGGTTTTCTGAGCTACCTTTTGTCTGGCCCCTCCCCCCGGACCTGTTTGCCATGGGAGACCCTACCAGGGGCATAAAGCCCCCGACAACTGAGCTCCTGGGGTCATTGGGACACTCAAACCCTTCCACCACGGTAAGGTATTAGCTCAGGGAGGTCATGAGCTTTGGGTAGTGACCGAAAGAACAAGATCGCGGGTACAAGCGGCTGAAATGAGCTTCCTCCGTAGGGTGGCTGGGCTCTCCCTTAGAGATAGGGTGAGAAGCTCAGTTATCCGGAGGGAGCTCGGAGTAGACCTGCTGCTCCTCCGCGTTGAGAGGAGCCAGATGAGGTGGTTCGGGCATCTAATCAGGATGCCTCCCGGACGCCTCCCTGGTGAGGTGTTCAGGGCACGTCCCACCGGTAGGAGACCTCGGGGAAGACCCAGGACACGCTGGAGAGACTATGTCTCTCGGCTGGCCTGGGAACGCCTCGGGTTCCCCCGGGAAGAGCTGGACGAAGTGGCTGGGGAGAGGAAAGTCTGGGCTTCCCTCCTTAGGCTGCTGCCCCCGCGACCCGACTCCGGATAAGCGGAAGAAGATGGATGGATGGATAGTTTTAGTTCTTAGCTAAGCTAGACAAGCCTCATTGTTGCTCTCCTTACCTAGAGTTTATTAATTTAGACACAAACACTTGCACCCAGGTTCCAGTTGTACTGTTCAGTTACTAAAAGTTAATAAAGATCAGCCAATCAGAATTGAATGTTTTTCAGATATCAATTCAGTCATTTTTTGACAGAATATGTTCTGCCTTATTGCACTGTATTTTCCTGTACATGACATTTGGCGTTATGTATATTTATGTAAATGTGTTATGTGGCTTTAAAATCAGGTCAAATATTCTGTTGGTTCATGTTTAAAAAAAAAACTCAGCAATTTCCTGTAGTTGGCTGTAGTTTTTAGCACATGTAGCAAGTAGGAGGAAATTGTGCATTTGTTCGGGATTATTTTCAGTTGTGGATTAATACACTTTTGGTGCTCTAGTGACTATTTACCACCATATGGCATAGAATAATTTGAAACATCAGGCATTGGATATACAGACAGTCAGTTCATTGTTGGTTTCGGTATTCTCATGGTATTTGTCAGCAAAAAGAAAACAGGATATCTTGCTCGAAGTGGGCACTGTTCAGTAGGCACAGCAGGCACTGTCTGACATAACTATTTAAAGTTTGTTTCTTCTAAACACATTAAATTAAAAATGTATAAAAAGCATTTCAATCATTTAGATTTGAATTGTGGAGCTAGGCTTAACAAACTGTGTTTCAAAATTTCTGTGTTCAGGATTTCATGGGCGGGTCTGAAAATCACTGCTGTGTTACGTAATGTGGCGGTGATTAGCATAAACCCGACCCCTGCTGCTGTAGAGGTATAAATACATTCAGCACACACTACTACTACTACAGTCTACAGTTAGCCAGTTAGCTGAGTTAGCCGCCAAGCTAGCAGCCGAGTTAGCAGCAGAAAGCTCTCAGACGTAGCGTCCATGTTTCTGGTAGAGGTGGGGACTTTGATTGACAGGTGACACTTGGCAGGGGGTGGGGTTTCAGTGAACTCGGTGGGCACTCCCACAGCGTTTGGCAGGAGAGACAGAGGCTGATTTTTACACAACTGTGAAGCCTCATTTCATATATTTGGCGATTTTTTTTTAATCATTCAAATTTGGCAGGGTGGTTAACAACACACTTTTCTGTGGTATGTCAAACTCAGAACACATATTTATTCTTACTTTACATGGACTTTAAACAAAAAAATGATATCCGGCCAGTTTTTTGCCTGTGTGCCCATTAATCAGCTTTTAAAATGAATGGGACACCATCTTGTAACAATGTATATAAGTTTCTTATTACATCTACAGATGATTTAAACAGATTCAGACATCTTAAACACTGGTTTGGCCACTTAACATCTCAATTGACAGAAACCATCTTTGGGAGGAATTTATTTGACGTGTACTTTGATTTTTTAGATTGACTCATGTCCCACCTGAAAACATTCAGGGTGCAGGATTTATGACCTGTACAGTAGCCAGACACCTGGCGATGAGTGAGATGTTTTTGCTTCAGTTTTGGGGAGCTATCAAGACGTCCATATACTATATACAATTAATGGTCAGGATAAAGACTGAATATATTGTTTCTATTTTCTATGTTCACAGAAAGCTGAGGCAACCGGGGAGAAAAGACCCAGGGGGCGACCAAGGAAATGGGTGAGTCTGTGGTTCTCTTAAAGTCTGACTCTGTGTCTGCTGCTGGCATGTTGGATACCAGAACACACTTTGCACACACAACACTAGAAGGACATAGAGGGGAATACGGTTGATGAAATCTATTTGCATCAGGAGATCGATTTGAAAGCCAGCCAGAGAAAAAAACAACGCTTCAGCAAGTGACTTTATGACTACACACTTTCCCTTTTTTTTGCTTGTATTTGACCTCTTACCAGGCACTTATATATTTTTTAAAATTAAGAACCCATGTAAGGATAAAATTTTACTATTAAAAAGTAAGAATGAGTTTTCCTGAACCAAAATTACAGAGGCTGAAGTGCCCTATGGTTCATTAAACAGGTTAATGTGTGTTAAGATTGACTGTCTAAACATTTTGCGGTCATCTCACGTTATTAACTGTGATCATATGGCTTGAATACATCAAGAATTTCCTATGGGGCTGCTTCTGGTGTGTGCATGTTCAGGGAGATGTTTGAGTTATCAGTCTAAGAAAAATATTTACTCTCCACTTGGACCACAGGAATACTTAAATAATTGCCAACTTGAAAGCCTCAGTGGTTATCAGCCCCAAAGTAACAGGCCTGATTGATAGTGTAGGGTAAAGCAGCCAGCAGTTATAAGTGCCACCAGGAAGGGTGAGGAGAGATACAGGGAACGTGAACTCTCTCCAGCATATATAATAAGGGAGGGAAAAGAAGTGAAAGCTTACAAGAGCAGAATTGGAGAGTTGTACTGTGTGTGTTGTATATTCACTTTCATTTCCTGGAAGAAATGGTGTGTTCCAGGAATCAATTGTTTGCATATTTACTATACCCTCCACTGTTGACACTACCAGTTTACTGGTGTGAGCTTTATGCAGTTGCTTTAAAACCTGTGTGAAGAACATCTACAGCAAGTAAACTAAGTGTTCTGTTCACATGCATGTGCTTTGAATCCGCTGCCTTTTCGGCCTCCTTCAACAACAACATGCCACAGCTACTAGCACAACACTGCAGGCTTTGTGTCAGTCTTACGTCTTCAGTACTAAATGCCACAGTGGCATTTAGTGTTTATGTTTGGGACTTACCAGGCAAATCAACTACTTTACATTATAGATTACCATTGTCATAAGCATGTTGTAGTGTTTTACATCTTAATATTTTGTCTTTCCTACCTTCCATATTGTTGTTTTCCAGATTGTATGAAATCAACCTTGAGTTAGATGCACTTGTAGAGCAACACCAGACTTGAGTTGGTGTATAATGCACTACTAAACCAAATGTCTGTCTGTATGTACAATAAACATTCCTCAATATAGCATCACTAAACTAAATGATACTGATATTACTCTTGATTTATAACCAAGACCAGATACTGCATATTCTGTTTAGTGTAGCTAATTGACTCTTGAGTTAATGATGCCCATTCAAACTTTAGATTGTATTTTTGACATTGTGTGGATGAAAAAAGTCACACATTTGACACCCATGTTGGCAACAAATGTTCAAGCAAAATTTCAATTCTGTTTTATCGCCACTATTACATTTCCTCTCATTCCAGAGAATTACTTAAATGATGACACTGATCTTCCACTCCCATCAGGCAAACCAATCAGGCAAGCATTTGTAAAGGTTTACTCACTTTGAATATGTGTTTTATTAAAATCCTGTTTGTAATGCCACATTTTTTAAGAAATTATAATAGTGTGATATTAAGATGGGCATATTGATGAATTATTCATTCAGTATTAGGTTTAATAAAACAAGCGCTTGGAGAGAGAACATTATGGTCTGTGTCTCCATCTCTGCAAAGTGCAGGGAGCACTGTGTAATTATAGAGTGAAGATAACAGAAAGGTCACAGAAGTAGCAAAACCGAGTGCAGTTGCATACCAGACTTGAAACTTTCTCTCACAACTAACAATTAAAGAGCTTAAAACTCATGCAAGTAGTCACAACTGACCAACAATGAATTAAAAAGGCTATGAACACAATGGCAGGTGCAACATACAAAATACATTAATCAGATGTCATTATTTATAAGTACTACTACAGTTAGCAGCAGATTAGATCATCACAGAAACATGGACTTAACACATGCATGTATAAGCATAGAAACACACACACACACACACACACACACCTTTTTTACTCACCACACAGTGTACACAAGCAACACTATGTTACTACATAGGTTGAAATTATTTTCTAGAGTGAGTTGCAACAGTCACTGACTAATACCTCTCAAAATGGTCTTTATGTGGTACAGTATTTGTATTGTATACATTTTTTGTTCTTTAAGTTTGACTAAACTGCCACTAAGTATCATGTCTCTTAAGAAATAAATGACAGATTGTTTGTGATTCAATTCTGTTGACTCTTATTTTTCATCCATAAAACCAATATAAAAATGTGAACGTAACTTCATTTGTTCATTTGACAGCTGTTACGCCAGAGCCACAGCAGCAAATGAGTTTCTCAATCACTGTAGCCACTGAACCCTTGGACTGAACTGATAAAACAGTTGAGGTTTACTTCTGTTCTTTCTTTGCAGTGCTGCCTACTGGTGCCTGCATGTCCCAGGTACACACACCAAAAATCACCCATACAGTGGCCCCTATGGCTCTATGTCAACCTTTGGCAGAACTACAACATTGCAAACTCATGTGTTATAAACTGTAGACAGTGTACCTTTCTGTGTGCATGTGGGCAAAAACTGACACCCACATGAAAATTAAATGTATTGCCTCACAGCTACTTTTTGCCAATGAACAGTTAACAGGATTATTAGTTTGTTTAGATGCTTTTCTTATTCTTTATCTGAATAACCACACCTCACCACTAAAGGATTCGAGAACAATGCAGCTGTAACATTCACTTCCATGCCTCACATTTGTCTGTTTTCTATAAGGGAAAAAATGCACTTTAAGTTTCAAAGAGCAATGCTCTTAATTCAGCTTTACAGCATAGAATGACTCAAAAGTGACCCTTAACCAAGAAAAATAAAGCAGGTTTGACTGTGTGATAGCAGCCATGATCAAATTTAGACCAGGCTTACATTGAGACAGACAGCAGGCATCTGCTTGTGACTGTTAGTGAGTAGTGTGTGTGTATGGAAGGTACCCATCACTTCAGCTATTTGTTATGCAGTACCTAGCAGCTAAACTAAGATTTCTCCTGTTTCAACAGATGCACGTTTTAGTCTTTGCTTTCACTACTGAACCTTTTTTAGTGATTGCTTAACATTACAACTAATTGTGGAAGAGAGAGTATTTCTTGTGCTTAGGCTTTTCAGTATGAATGATGAGTTAAAAAAACAATGTGACACAAAATAGTGTTAACAACAGTGTGTGGTTGATCGACATTGTCCTAGCTTTAGCATCCTAAGTAACTTTGCCAGATGTATTTGATTTCTTACCTCTAGTTTCTGTGAGCCTACAGTAACAGTTCGATAAATGTATGTGAATTATTATCAGATGGATGCAGTGGCTTGTCTGGTCTTGTCTGCAGCTTGTGTGAGTACCGTATCATTCTAGTCATTCTAAGAAGAAAATTCTAAAATTAGCCAAAGTTGTGCATGGTGTGGTGGTGTAGTTTAGACAGTGGGGCAAAAAAGTATTTAGTCTGCCACCAATTGTGCAAGTTCTCCCACTTAAAAAGATGAGAGGCCTGTAATTTTCATCATAGGTATACCTCAACTATGAGAGACAAAATGAGAAAAAAAAAATCCAGAAAATCACATTGTCTGATTTTTAAAGAATTTGCAAATTATAGTGGAAAGTATTTAGTCAATAACAAAAGTTCATCTCAATACTTTGTTATATACCCTTTGTTGGCAATGACAGAGGTCAAACGTTTTCTGTAAGTCTTCACAAGGTTTTCACACACTGTTGCTGGTATTTTGGCCCATTCCTCCATGCAGATCTCCTCTAGAGCAGTGATGTTTCGGGCCTGTCGCTGGGTAACACGGACTTTCAACTCCCTCCAAAGATTTTCTATGGGGTTGAGATCTGGAGACTGGCTAGACCACTCCAGGACCTTGAAATGCTTCTTACGAAGCCCCTCCTTCGTTGCCGGGGCGGTGTGTTTGGGATCATTGTCATGCTGAAAGACCAAGCCACATTTCATCTTCAATGCCCTTGCTGATAGGAGGTTTTCTCTCAAAATCTCACGATACATCGTCGTCCTGGTCCCTTTACAGAAAAACAGCCCCAAAGCATGATGTTTCCAACCCCATGCTTCACAGTAGGTATGGTGTTCTTTGGATGCAACTCAGCATTCGTTCTCCTCCAAACACGACAAGTTGAGTTTTTACCAAAAAGTTCTATTTTGGTTTCATCTGACCATATGACTTTCTCCCAATCCTCTTCTGGATCATCCAAATGCTCTCTAGCAAACTTCAGACAGGCCTGGACATGTACTGGCTTAAGCAGGGGGACACGTCTGGCCAGGCCTGGACTGGGACAAAACTTCAGCCCTGGACTTTTTGGTCCAGACCGGCCCACTACAATCCGTGCGCAGATACTGTGCCAACTCGCATTGATGTACATTTAAACACACAAGCCCTTAATGACAGTAGTATACTGAACAATATCCCTTATATTCTGGAGACTTGAATAGGCTTGAATTAGTTTTAACTGTATAATGTGAACCTGTGTGAAAAAATATGTAAAGCATCATAGGCTACATATGTGTTATGTTGTTAGATCAATATCCTTCATGAACACATTGGACTGTGGGCACGAAGAAAGGTGAATGTTGACATTTAAAACACTTAAACTCTGGTGACCTGATTTGGGGGAAGTCATTATAGGTAGAAATGATCAAAAATTTTGAAAATAGCAGATCTATATGCTCAAACCACATCACATTGCAACATGTGAGTTGTAAACTTGCAGATTTGCAATTATGTGGCATCCTTTGATGAAAATGGTGGTTAAGTGGTTAATAAAAGCAACTAATCAATTCATCAGGATAGTATATGAATACGGTTATTGTTTTCCAATACTTTAGATAACTAGATTTAGGCCTACTTGTAACACGCCACACTATGCAGAGTTTGCTATTTATTATGTCAAGTAAAGCTCAAAGACAGTTAAGTAACCGTTCTGAACATTTAATGTGAGTGTTTATACACACCATGGTAGCAGGATCACACCTGCTGAAGACTGTATCACCACTTCCACATGGTGGAGAGTCTTCCTCAACCTGCTGCTGCACCACCATGGCAGGGGGAGCCTCACTCTGACACACCTGCTGCTGAGAGGAACCACTGCTGCTAGTTCTGGCCATGCTGGCCCCCGCAGCAAACATTTCTGACAGTTTTTTGCTCTTGGCAGCGTCGGTCGCGAGAGCTTTTCGTTTTTTACCCGCATTCTCCATTTTGTAATCCTCGCTTTGTTTTTCATGTGCTGGTGTGTTGTTTCTCTCACTCTCTCTCTCATCATGACTGCTGGTCATTAAAGGTAAACGGGGGGCTCCCAATGGCCAATCCAGCCGTGCGTCTGTCACTGCAGGATTTGAGTCCCTGGCGGCCAGTGTTGGGGGTAACCAGTTACAAAGTAACGGATTACAGTAACGATATTACTTTTTTGTGTAACTATGTAAAGTAACGCATTACACTAAAAATATCGGTAACTATACTACTTTACTAGACTATAGTAACGTGCTTTTCTGCGTTACCCTGCCTTGTTTGCCTGTGTGTAAAGTTCTTATCTGTTAAGTGGCGTGTGTGCATGCGCGTTGCTTGTGTGTGCTTGCCTGGGCAGTGCACTGTTGTCATGGAGATCGATTTGATTTGAGTGACGTCGCTGCCGGTGAGAAGCAGGGAATTGGAGATGGAGACGCCGGAGAAGGAGATAGGGGTTTTGGCCAGTGACGATATGCACATTACTTCCAGTTTATTTCTCGAAAAGACAAAAATATCCGTGTGAAATGCACTCTATGTCCTGGCGACAAGTGTTTTTCAACGGCTGCCACGTCAATGAGCAACCTGTCTAAGCATTTGTCAGCGCAGCATGGCAATACAAAACTTGTGGCCAAAGATCCTGCTCGTCGGTCATTTGAAGGAGTCACTGAGCAGCTGACTCCGCCTAAACAAGCTTTTGTCAAGTCTTGGAGCGCAGCAGGTAACACAAAAAGAAATTAACAGGCTAGTTGCAGGGAAAAATATTAGATAAAATACCCGCGACCCTGCATTTTCTGTTTCCTTTTTATGGGCTTCAGTGCATTTCTGTTTTATTTTATGGGATAAAGTGACCTTTATGTTGATATTTTTCTTTGACCACTTTCATTGACGCCTGTGTTTTGAAACTTGTGTGTTCATTGACCCCACCATAGCCTCCTTTAAAGCTGTTGTTTGTGGCTTTTACAGTGAGGCATATTTCTTTGCGAAGACAGGGATAGTGTTCTTTCATATGGTTTTACATTTTTTGTATACAATAAACACTATGTGGGCAGACTAAGTGATGTTTTTCCATGTATCTACACGGAAATGGGAAAGTAAAGTAATAAGTAGTGAAGTTACTTTTCAAATCCAGTAACTAGTAAAGTAATCTCATTACAATTTACAGAAGTAACTAGTAACTAGTAATGAATTACTTTTTTTGAGTAACTACCCCAACACTGCTGGCGGCATAGTGTGTTACTGATGGTAGCCTTTGTTACTTTGGTCCCAGCTCTCTGCAGGTCATTCACTAGGTCCCCCCGTGTGGTTCTGGGATTTTTGCTCACCGTTCTTGTGATCATTTTGACCCCACGGGGTGAGATCTTGCGTGGAGCCCCAGATCGAGGGAGGTCTTGTATGTCTTCCATTTTCTAATAATTGCTCCCACAGTTGATTTCTTCACACCAAGCTGCTTACCTATTGCAGATTCAGGCTTCCCAGCCTGGTGCAAGTCTACAATTTTGTTTCTGGTGTCCTTTGACAGCTCTTTGGTCTTGGCCATAGTGGAGTTTGGAGTGTGACTGTTTAAGGTTGTGGACAGGTGTCTTTTATACTGATAAGTTCAAACAGGTGCCATTAATACAGGTAACGAGTGGCGGACAGAGGAGCCTCTTAAAGAAGAAGTTACAGGTCTGTGAGAGCCAGAAATCTTGCTTGTTTGTAGGTGACCAAATACTTATTTTACCGAGGAATTTAGCAATTAATTCATTAAAAATCCTACAATGTGATTTCCTGAATTCTTTCCCCCCATTCTGTCTCTCATAGTTGAAGTGTACCTATGATGAAAATTACAGGCCCCTCTCATCTTTTTAAGTGGGAGAACTTGCACAATTGGTGGCTGACTAAATACTTTTTTGCACCACTGTATGTTGAAGGGCTAAAAATATGAATCATGTGTCTGTTTAATATGTCTGCCAATTAATGGCATTCTGATTGGGGGAGGTTTTAGATTACGATACACCTCAGAGCAGGTCCATTTTTGCCTGCATGGAAACAACAAATAATGAATTGCATTAGTTGGATGCAGATGTTAAAGTATTCATCTATTACCCCATTACCTGTACACACTTATTCTGTGCACTTCTGAACTTTATTATCAAAAGGAGAAATTAATTTGCACTTTGGGCTCAGATAAAAGAACATGCAATTAAAAAAAACAGAAGCGTAGTCACCCCTACTGGTAACATTATACATAATATCATACAGGCTGGAGAGTATCCCAGGACACACTGAATGAGAGTCAGGATACACCCTGGACAGGTCACCCATTATAGCTACTTTTACATCTACTAGTATAACTAATTCAACACAAGTCTCTCTTTAAATTGCATATGAATAGAAATTAATACTCAATAAAAAATAATATGCTTCATAATTCTATTGGCTCTGCTACAAAAGGAAAAACAGAGCTCACCAGAAACCCTGACTGAGTGATATAAAATCACAGTATTTGTATATGGCCATAACAGAATAAGCCACTATATATAATAGATGGGTCTCTATCAATGTACATTGCAATATATAGTACTTTTTTAAAGGATTTGGGTTCCCCATAGATACATTTCAAATACACAACTCGAGTGGGTGGCCATCTGTCTTGACCCAACCGGTCAAGGCCGACCAGTGAAGCCAGATGGCCACCAACCTGGAGCCTGGTTGTGCTTGAGGTTTCTTCCTGTTAAAGGCGAGTTTTTCCTTGCTGCTGTCACCAGGTGTACATGTGGGAGTGTTGTGTCTATTTAAAGACTGTGTAAAGTGAATTCAGACATTTTCTTCTAAACACATTAAATAGGTCATAAATGTATTTCTAAAAAAGGTGTAAAAAGCATTTCAGCCATTTAGATTTGAATTGTGGAGCTAGGCTTCACAAACTGTGTTTCAAGATTTCTGTGTTCAGGATTTAGTGGGCGGGTCTGAAAATCATAAACCCACCCCTGCTTGCTCTAGAGGTATAAATACATTCAGTGCACACTATTACTACCATAGACATATATACGTAGACGCCACATTGACTGCTGCTGCCGATTGGAGTGACGTGCCTACACGGCGGCCATCTTGGTACGGGGCCACTCGCCCCTGCAGCGCATTACGTCTATAGAGGAATGACTGTTTGCACCATGGTTTGCACTATTAGAAAGTGCTCATACATCGCTGAATGGTAATAAAAATAAATAAATAAAATTGCTGAATTGTCAAGACAGACAGACAGACAGACAGATAAAGACATAAGTAGAACAAAAGGAACCCAGAAAACGTTTAGATGTGTTCAAGTCTTTATTTAGAGAAGTGCTTGTAGGGTTATATTTCATTTGATTATTATTTTTATTATTATGTTGCTATTATCATTATATTATTATTATTACTATTATTATCATCACTATTATTATAATTTTGTTGCTATTATCATTATATTATTATTATTATCATCACTATTATAATTATATTGCTATTATCATATTTTCATAATCATTATAATTATATTGCTATCATCATTGAATTAGTCCCAGATAGCAGAGTCATTGAAACAATGTTTAATCAACATTCAACAACGTTGAACTCTGATGTTGATTCATTTTTGCACCCTCAATTAATATTGAAACAACGTTGATTTTGTAACTGAAGATCAACAGAATTTCAATGGTATTTCAACTAACACAAATGTTGAAACGTTGAAATTTCAACCTAACCATAGATCAACGTGCTTTCAATGATATTTCAATATTAAATATAATAATATTAAACTATAATAATTACCTTATTAAACAGGTTTTTTTATCTAATAGCAAATGACAAATCCACACAATTGTTTTTTAAACAGTCATTTATTTAATCAATACATTTCACAGCTTCTAAGGGCGTCCAATCCCTCCTGACTGGTCTGGGGTGTAATGCAGCCTCTTCTGATCTGCCTGAGAAAAGGCTAATTCGTTTGCAGTCCCCATTTGTAGTGTCAGGGCATCTAAAACAGAAAACACAAGCAAAACACAAACTGTCAGTTAAATAGCTGTTACTGTACATGTCATTGTGCAAGTGGTGTGCAGATTCAGATATTAAAAAGAATCAAAAATAAGGCATAAAATACTTTAAAGACTTGCTTACTTGATAAATGATGTGACAGCAATTTATCTTTAACAACCAACCACAGTCCTGATAACTCTACAGCAAGTGTTTTTGTGACCATGGAAACACACAGTGTATATGCTAACTTCAGAAGAAAAGTGAACGTATCTTTTCCAATATCTCTTTAATTAATAAAATGGCTGCAAATTGGTCATATTGCTTTTAAATTGAGCGATAATATGGACTGTGTGTATCCTCGATCGCTGATCCTCGATAACATTGTCCTCATACAGTTAAAAAGATAAGCTATCTTAGCGAGCTACGCTAATGCTAACGCTAATCCTAACGCTAATGCTAACGCTATGTATACACTTCATCGATAATTTCACATCCTGTTTATTTAAAGCTAACATTTCCACGAAATAAACCGGTAGGCCTACATAAATGCTTGCTTTATAACTTCTGAGTGTTTATGAAGCGCTTGAATGAACTTGCTGTGGTGCTGTGTGAATGTGTGTATTAGTATATTATACTTATAAATTATAACTTATAAATTAATGGTAATGGTAAATTCTGACAGCATACGAATGACTGCATATAATGCTGCACTACCGTTTGGAGATCGGTCGACATTTCAGTGAATAATTCTACTTTTAGACTGTGGAGTACCTCTTACCTCCGTAGACATACATGTACTCTCTGCTAACCCCGTACCAAGATGGCGCCGCTTTAGGCACGCCTCTCAACAGTCAATGCGGCGTCTACGTATATATGTCTATGATTACTACTACTACAGTCTACAGTTAGCCAGTTAGCTGAGTTAGCCGCTGAGCAAGCCAGCGATCTAGCAGCCGAGTTAGCAGCAGAAAGCTCTCAGACGTAGCATCCATGTTTCTGGTAGAGGTGGTGACTTTGACTGACAGGGGGCGGGGTTTCAGCGAAATCAGTGGCCACTCCCACAGCGTTTGGTAGCAGAGAAAAAGGCGGAGTTTTACACAACTTTGAAGCCTAATTTAATATATTTGGTGATTTTTTAAATCATTCAAATTTGGCAGGGTGGTTAACAACACACTTTTCTGTGGTATGTCAAACTCAGAAGACATATTTATTCTTACTTTACACGGACTTTAAAGGGGCTAAATGCGATTTCAATTTCACCGCTAGACGTCACAGCTCTGGACTGCGTGCAACCAAAACAAAACTAGCTAAGGGGTACACCCGCTAAGGGGTACACCCCCCCCCCCCCCTTTCCGCTCGCCTCCTCCTCTACCTGCCTGTTTTCAGTGAAGCACTTTCCATCCGTGATGAAACAGCTGACTCAGGACACAACGGACCGTTGTGACGTCAAGTAACGAAGTAAGTAATACAAGCGAGAGTAACGTATTAGTAACATATTTCTAAAGTAGTGGAACAGTTATTAGCTTTCTGATGGTAACGTTAGCTAACTGCTAGTAGTTGAAAATTAACAAGCTGAACATAGTAGCCAAGCTAACAACTTCACATTGATCATTTCTGTTGGATTTTATGAGCACTGCTGGCAAACA
Source organism: Scomber japonicus (assembly GCF_027409825.1). Taxonomy (NCBI): domain Eukaryota; kingdom Metazoa; phylum Chordata; class Actinopteri; order Scombriformes; family Scombridae; genus Scomber; species Scomber japonicus. The sequence goes on along the minus strand of NC_070600.1, from coordinate 3,045,522 downwards.
GACATTTGGGTTTTTGTGCAATTGTGAAAATATTGACCAAGATGTGTGTTGCTAGTGTAATGTAGCCAGAGTCTGGTTCATCAACTGTATCTAAGGTAGCTTGAATGCGCGTGATGCACATGATGCTTGTGTTTTCACCTTGCAATGACAGGTTAAGTCCATTCAGTCTGTCAAAAATGCAAGACAGATACGCTAGCCTTGTTAATCAGTCAGGGTCAGTCAGGTGGTCAGCGAGCTGGGACCCATGCTCCATCAGAAATAAGCGCACCTCGTCCCGCAGCTCAAACAGGCGGCTGAGAACATTTCCCCGCGAAAGCCATCTGACTTCTGTGTGGAGCAGCAGGCCCTCATGCTGCGATCCCAGTTCGTTGCAGAGAGTGGCAAATAGCCTGGTGTTGAGTGGACGCGATTTAATGTGATTGATAATTTTTATTGCAGTCTCAAGGATACTTTTCAGCTCTGGGTCGAGCGTTTTACTCGCAAGAGCTTCTCTGTGGATAATACAGTGCGTGAATTTTATGTGGGGCACCACTTGTAAGACTCTTGCTTTAAGTCCTTTCTTTTTCCCCAGCATTGCTGCAGCACCGTCTGTACACACACCGATGCATTCATCCCAAGACAGTCCCTCTTCTTTCAGTTTGTTGTCAAGTTTTGTGAACATGTCCTCGCCTGTGCATGTTCCCTCCAGCGGGGCGCAAAATAGCAGGTCCTTGTTAAGTTTTCCATCAAAACTATATCTAACAAAAACAAGCAGCTGGGCACAGTTCGATACATCCGTGGATTCGTCTAACTGTAAAGCATATTTCCCTTTCTTCACTCTGTCAATCAGCTGACTCTTTATGTCCTGGGCCATATCGGTGATGCGCCGGGAAATGGTCCCGTCAGACAGCGGCACTGTTTCCAGCTCACGGGCCAGTTTATGCCCATGCATTGCGCGACTCATAGCGATAGCAGCTGGTTTTATTAGTGTTTCCCTGATTGTGTGTGGCTTTTTTGCCTGTGCAATTAAATATGCCACCTCATATGAAGCCTTCTGAGCTTTGGTTGGGATTGTTGTTTAGGATTTTCTTTTGGCCTTGCAACTCTTTTTCCTTTCTGTGGAAAAAATCTGTCGGTTTAGCGGCAAGAGAGGGGTGCTTAGTGTTCATGTGTCTGAGCATTTTTACGGGCTTTAGGCTCTCATGTGCAAGCACCTCTGTACACACTACACATTGGGGATGTTGTATTTCGTTGACAACGACGCATGTGAATCCATATTGTAAATATTCCTCTCGATACTTGCGACACTTGGAGGAAGGCTGATCCGACTGCTTATGGACCCCCTTATGGCGGGCTCCTCTTCCCACGCCAGAGGTCGATGGCCAAGGCGATTCTCCGCTCTCCTCTGCTACCCTCTCTGCTGGCTTCTCTACCCTCTCCGCTGGCTTCTCTACCCTCTCCGCTAGCTTCTCTGCCCTCTCCGCTGGCTTCTCTACCCTCTCCGCTGCCCTCTCCGCCGGCTTCTCTGCCCTCTCCGCCGGCCTCTCTGCCTCCTCCGCTGGCCTCTCTACCTCGGCCTAGCTCTGAGTCAAAATGTATCCCTTTTTCTTCTCGCAGGGCTCTCCACCTCGGAAATGCAAGGCCAATGTTAACCCGGGTCTTATTCCGCTCTTTATCGGAGAGTTTATTGGCAACTGAGCGTGGTCTCTTCATGGGGTTTTCCTCCACCATGTCGCTTTCGCAAAATCCATAGCCAGTCCTCAGTGGTTTGGTAGGGGGAGTGGCATTACGGTCCCGGCTATATAGGGGGAGTGGGTTAATGGTTCCGGTGGAGGCTCCAGAACAACACACACAGAGGGCGTGTGACGTAACTCTCTACTCCAGATGTAAATACACCATTAGTGGTTTACATAGCAAAAATAAAATTCCTGAAAGCTAATAAAGCTGTATTTCGCATATAGCCCCTTTAAATTAAATAGTTCAGTGTAGACCCTGTTCAATGTGAAAAGTGGCCTAATGTGATTTGGCGTTTTATAAAAACCAATGATGATAGTGAGCTGGTGGAGTACACCACACAGTTGGCAGAACCAGCTAAGGTTAGTAGGACAAGGCTATCCAGGGTCACTGCTAGGCTGTATCTGCAGATGCTGAGGTAGATAGGCGGGCTTCTGCCAAGCTAAACAGCTTCCTCTGCTAATCAAATCTGAAGGGGGACTCTCTGCTCTCCAATAGATTGCAATTATAAGTTGGGCAAAGCACTTCCCCCTTTCGGTTGCCAAGTGGCTGTTTATTGGATTGTATGTGATGCTTCCTCTACAGGCAAGCCTAAGTTTTTGTCTCTGTTTGCAGTCCTGTTATAGTAAAGCTCTGGCATCCTCAACATTTGGCTGCACATAAGATAGGCCTTCTTGTTGCCATGGCAGCAACAGGAAAAATGGTAGCCAAGAGTTGTATTTATATCGCTAAATCTAATTGTTACTGGTAAGGAAATACTATGGTAATGGCTTATTGACATATCTGGAAACCTGTGTGTTTTATTATAATTGAAGAGGTCAGTTCTTTTTTAATCCCTTTTCATAAGTTAAAGTTGCACTGTTGAAATGCAAAGTTAACTTCTCCTTAATTCCTTTGTTTGCCTTCCCAACTTCTGCATCCTGTCAGTGCTAGAATGAAAGAGGAAGTGTGCGTCATGGAGGTCAGTGTGTAAGTGCAATATAATTGAACGTTTGCTGGAAGTCAGGAGACTGTGCCACTATGGCCCGGGAAAGCTCTTTCTATTAGAAATAATGGAGAAAAAAATGTATGTTTTGCATTTGCGTGTTTGTGGCAGTGTGCTTTGCGAAGTGGTCCGACTCTCCCATCATCAATACAAGATCTTGGTGAAAAATGAGTGCAACACTGGACGGAAATATATCTTGTGACATTGCAGAAGCTTACTGAAACAATGCCACAGCGAATGCGTGCTGTATTCAAAGCTAAATGTGGTCCAATGAAATATTAGTGTGTGACCTTTTTTTGGTGGCATCTTTTTTTTTTGGTCAGGCAGTGTATTATCCAATAGCAAAAGGTAAGTTCACCCAAATTATTAAAATAAACACCTTACTATGTGCTCAGGATTTGAGAGATTCAACAGATCCATCCATGCAGGTCTTGCATCAACACACAGTCATACTCAGTTATATCCTTTTGATTGCTGCTGCTCATCACTGGACTGCCTGTGAATTTCAGAATAGATTTAAAGATTTGAACAATGATTTTAAGCAGACACCTGCTTACATCTCTGATGTGTTAATTCTTAAAGCTTAAAAAATGATATATTGGCCAATTATACATTGTTGAAAAGAATCTATTAATGTAAAGTAACAAATGTACTATGTAGGATATTTTGCAGTTTTGCAGAAATGCACTAGTTAGTTCACTTTGAAATTAAAGAAAAACTCCTCAATCTTGGTTCAATAGGAAAATGATTTCTCCAGATACTCCCCCAGTTGATCTTTTTACAGATACATCTGTGCCTTTGTGTAAAATGTTAGTGTTGAGAAGCTAACCTTGCATGTAATGCCATGGTATAGATTCACTGTAATGCAAACAAAAAACTAACTAAAAAGAAATGTAACATCACAACTTAATATAAATCAGAATGATGTCACTAAATGCATTGATGCCTTGCTGGCTGATGAGGAACAATTACAATCAGCAAAACAATAAGAATGTAAAATAAATTAAAATTTGTTTTTTTGTATTTTGGTTTTTGGCACATTTTTGTTTTTTTGTCATAAAAAGTATGTATGGTTTTACTAGCATATGATTGGCAAGCCCAACTTGTCCGGAAAAAGTAAACATATGACATGCCTGGGTCAACCGAACACAGAACAAGACTTTTTTACATGACCAAAATGTTTCATGATTTGAAGAAGCACTGAAATAGCAATGGCTACGGCCTATTCTTGTCAATCCTGAATTTGTCTATCCCAACATAGCCATGCCCTAAAGCATATCCTGTTTTATCATCTATTGTACTCAAAACAGGACCATGATTTACAAAATTTACATAATTTCTTGTTGAAGAAGACTTGACACTAATGATTAAGACCATAAACTCATTAGGAATATTTTTAGAGGCCATAAATCACATAAGAAGTCCCCTTCTGGGTATTACAGAGAATGCAGGTTTAAGGCACTTTACACCCAGCTTCAGAAGCTAAACTGCTCTGCAGCTCTCAGATTGTCTTGCTGTCTTCCGCAGAGCTGCTTCTTTGAATTGGATTCTCTGCAGTCACATCCAAAGTAAGTCACACCCAGAACATACTCACACCCATCTTCTCTTTCTGCCCCCATGCAAACCCTGAGAAGACACTCCGCATTTAAATGTGAAGAAATAACTGAGCCAGTGGTAAAGTACTGTAGCATGAGTGTGTATTAGGATAATTGATGTGTGAGGAGGAGAGGTTGTACTTCCATCAAACACACACTTTGCTGCACTTGGCTTTGGGTCAGACACTGAAGGAAGGTGTGAAGCTATGTAATCAAAGTGCAGGAGGGAAGGAAGTCTGGCAGAAGTGATGAGCAGCACGATTAGCTACTTTGAAAACAGGTTCAAGAGGCCTGGAAAACCCTCAGAAACTAGCAGCATGTGTCCCATCTTTATAGATCACCATCAGTATCATTTAAAACTTTACTGAAGTTATTAGTGATTAGTGTGTCAAAGGAAGAAAAGACCAAGATCCCTAAATATGTAAAGTTGCAACAACAGGAATATTAAAAGAGAATATCTGTCCACTCAATTCACCCAATGGCATTAATGCTAATTTTGCCCAGTTAATTTTATATCCTGAGCTTTTGCTAAAATCCTCAAATATGTTTTTATTTTTTTAAGCACTTTATTCATAGATTTTTTTCAGAACACAAAACAACACATCAACCCCGCCCACCCATTCCCCACAAGGCTAAAGAAAATGGATAAATAAACATATAATACATAAAAAAGGAAAAGAAATGCAATGTATATATCTTCATATTGATGTAAACTCACATACAGTATATGTACTAAAAAAAAAAAAACATTCATATGTTCCTACATGTGCACATATCATAAATACATGGACACGCTCATATTCACGCAGACACACGCGCACACATATATTTTCATACTTATACATGTACAAACACCTATATCACATACAATCCTGTATAAATGACATGACGGGAACATTGTAATCCACTACACGGATCCAGCTGGTCATTCTAGATGTACAAAAGCTGGCACGCCAGAGCGATGTTAAGTGAAAGATATGTTTTCAATAAACTGTATAAAAGGAATCCAGGTTTTAATAAATCTGTCTTTGCTACCGTTACAACTATATCTCAGCTTCTTCAGTGGAATCATAGAGAGGACCTCGTTAACCCAGTGTTTGAATGACGGAGGTCTTACCGACTTCCACTGCATAAGAATCAATCTCTCTGCCATCAGCGTTAGAAACACTATGGCATTTATCTGGAAGGAAGTAAAGTGTTCTTCTTAGGGTGTGTGCAAAGATGCCGATTACTGGGTCAGGATCTACAGTAACACGTGGTATGTAAGATATAGCTTTGAAGCTGTTCAGAGACCTGCACGCCCAAAACATGTGACCCACTGTGGCTGGATTGTGGCTGCATCTTGGACATTCAGGGTTGATGATGTTAGGATATATTCTGGCCAATTTCTCATTTGAATAGTGCAATCTATGTAAAACTTTAATTTGGATAAGACCATGACGTATGCAGAGAGATGTGGTGTGTATACGCTTTAAACTTTTTTTTACCATATCTCCTCAGATAGTGTAATGTCTAAGTCTTTTTCCCATGCCAACCGAGTACTTTCCCACGATGGTGGGTCGATTTCTTGTCACATTTGATAAATCTTGGCTACCCTCCTCCTTCCATTGGGGTCTAGCTCCAATATAGTGCTCAATACATTCTTAGGCGGTAAGTGAGGAAATGGGAAGTACTTTTTGACGAAACTGCGTACCTGCAGGTATCTGAAGAAGTGGCTTTTAGGAATATTATTGTTTTTCTGCAGTAGGTCAAAAGATGCGAATGTGCCATCTACAAAGAGGTCTTTGAAGAACACCAATCCATTACGATGCCACGTTTCAAAAGCAGTGTCAGCTTGAGACGGGGGAAACAGGTGGTTTCGAACAAGGGGAAGGAGAGTGATTGGCTGATTGAAGTGGAAATGTTTCCTAAATTGCAGCCATATCTTTAGGGAATTTCTAATAACCGGCCCCAGGTGTTGAAGACTTAAATTACTGGGCAGGGAGCTGCTCAGGATGGAGACTGGTGAAAGTGGTAAACTAGATTCGAGTTCCATTGCGGCCCACATTGGTCCCCTCTTGTTTTCGTGCATTGAGATCCAGTAGTTCAATTTGGAGATATTTGCTGCCCAGAAATAAAATAGGAAATTAGGCAGGCCCAGTCCCCCGTGCTCTTGGGCATCTCTAACGAAGTTCTTTTAATTCGTGGGGAGGAGGTGCCCCAGATAAAACTAGTGATGTGACTATTCAATTGTTTAAACCATGACTTAGTTAATAGAATCGGGATTATCTGAAACAAATATAAAAACCTTGGTAGCACTGTCATCTTGATCGTGTTAACTCGGCCCGCTAGTATAATAGGAAGAGCTGACCATTTAAGAAAGTCCTGTTTGGTGCGTTCTAACAAAACTTTAAAGTTGTGGTCATACAGGTTTTTATATGACCGTGTAACGTCTATGCCCAAATACGTGAAACCCTGTTGTTCTAATTTGAATGGGAAGCCCCTATGGTCGGTATGTTTAGCTAGTTGATTTATGGGGAAGAGCAAACTTTTTGTTAGGTTAAGACTGTAGCCTGATAGTATTCCAAATTTTTGTAGCGTGTGTATAAGTTTGGGGGTTGATTCCACTGGGTTTGATATATATAATAAAAGGTCATCTGCATACAATGAAACTTTATGCACCATGTAATTTCTGGTGATACCTGTAATGCACTGTTGCATTCTCAAGGATGTAGCCAGTGGCTCGATGACTAGATCGAATAAAAATGTGAGAGGCAGCATCCCTGCCGTGTACCTCTATGTAGCCTAAAGTAATCAGATCTGATGGAATTTGTGCGCACTGAGGCTGCTGGCGATGCATATAATATCCTAACCAACAAGGTAAAAGCAGGACCAAATCCAAATTTATCAAGTACCATAAATAGATACTCCCACTCAACCCGGTCAAAGGCCTTCTCTGCATCGAGTGAGAGTACAACCTCCGTCTGCCGGGTTGAGTGGGTCGACTAGAGCACATTGAACAAACGCCTCATATTATAGAACGATTGCCTTTTGTAAGAATCTTATAATCACAGCACAGTAGGCTGATTGGACGATATGAGCCACAGTCCAATGGGTCCCTATCTTTCTTCAACAAAAGTGATATAGTAGCCTGTGTCATGGTGGGAGGAAGTTTCCCATCTGAAGTGATTTCCTGAAACAATAAACGTAAAAAAGGTGCCAGCCTGGAAATAAATACCTTATAAAATTCTACAGGAAGTCCATCCAGACCCGGTGTTTTTTCTATTTTGCATGTATTTGGACACATTCTTATTTTGTTTAGGATTAGATTTATCTAAAGCTGGCCAGTTAGGGCCATAAAGATTGACAAGTGCCACCAAGTTACCATACAGCTTTCCTGTTACTATGATGAATCGACCCTTGTTATCTGGTATAATATTAACTGGCGTGAGAGGCAGACCTCTTCTAATCAGTATTGCAGCCCCTCTAGATCTGTCACCATAGTCTGAATGAAATACCTCCCCAATCCAGTTTTTCTTCAATTTATCAGGTGCGTCTCTTGGAGGTACATGATGTCTGAACCTAATAATTTCAGGCGTGTGAAAACCCTATTGCGCTTGATAGGATGTTTGATCCCTTTGATATTCCAACTAATGAATCTTGTTGAGACTAGGCCCTGAGAGTTTATTGTTGATATCTTTATATGATGTGCGGATGCATAGCTGTGTGACCAGCTGGACTAGCTCAAGAAAAATGCATGTCCCCATTACAATAATGGTTGTTGTGAAAAACATACAAGCATGTGAGTATTTCTCGTTAGACAATAAAGTGATAAGGCCTCTCTCCTCCACACCATCACACGTGTGTATGTCCACCCATTCACACACATAGCCTACTTTATTTTACCTAATGGGGATGAGTCTGTAAGAGAGGGGCTCTAAAGTTTAATTTACACAGGCGCTCACACACACATACAGATGAAGAGATTTCAAAGTTCCCGTGTTTCCTTGATGGCTCCTTGACTGGTCCTTGACCGGTCCTTGGCTGGCCGATAATGGAAGCAGGGGGGAAATGCGATCCCCCAGCGATGACATGGTCATTGAGGCCCCGACTGGAAACGCCCCTAAGCTGCCCGAGTGAAAACCAGCTGCAATGCCTCATTTATCCACGGGGAGGAGCAGTGTGTTTAGACCCACTGCTCATAGAAAAGACTAGGCTGTCCAACGATTAAAAAAATTAACCGGATTCATCACGTTACAACCCTGTGATTAAACCTGATTAAAATACTAGGCTAAATATTATATACACTAATATTACTTGTTTTACTTCTATTCTTCTGTATAAAGTAGTCGAATGAAGGGTACAATATAGTTAATCCATTAGAAAGATGCAATTGAAGCTGCCGTACATCTGACAGGACACCGTCCGTCACAGGAAACACTCGCGGACACTTAATAATTCCTCTGACTGATCACTGATCACTGTCACTGTCAAACCAAGAAATAGCCCATGAGACTAACCCAGTCTAGTGATTTAAAACAGGATGCGCTATTTAATACGTAGTGTTAATATTATATGGGTTCCCAATCCGACCATTTTTTTGTGTATTATTTTATCATTATTAAGGCAAAATAACTCAATGTATGTCCATCCACATTATAATGAATAGGCTATGGGCTTAATATTAGTTTACATCCAGTGTGCTGCATGGACTTCATTACATCTGCTGCACCGCTGCTACAATTATCAAATGCTAAGTTTCTACAGTTTGTGACTGTGACCCTCATAAAAGTAATATTTTACAAATCTACATTATATAAACTAACGAAATTCGTTAAAGCAAGTCATTTGGCGACTTCTAAGTCATTCAGTTAAATTAAGTCTTTTGTGCTCCACTGGAGAGGCTGCCAGCGTGAATGAAATCAGTGCGTCTTTTTTACACAAGTATCTGTAGCAGGCTACTGCATGACTCAGGCATGATTCAGAAGAACATGCTTGTACTTTTTAATCATAGTGCGTTGTGTTAATTGATCGGCTGTGTTGTGTGTTACCGGCGCAGCACGCGTTATGTTTTTGCGCAACGTTTGTGTCGGAGGGAACTGTGCTTGAGTAGGCTACACTTGGGTTTTGATGTAATGTGAGTGCGGGCCAGCGGGGGACGGGGGGCATTCGCTTTGAAAGACAATGGGACAGTACTGCAACCATCCCCCTCAACCCATCACCTTCGAGCTGGACACCTCCCCCACCGAAAATCAAGATCAAGATACTGTTTGTGCCCCCACTATATCCAGCACATATGCTACTGTATGTGTGGTTGAGTTTTTCTAAGTGAGTGAGGGGTGTAGATGTAGATGTGTGTAGTGCCCCCACTCTGTCCAGCACGTAGGCTATGTGTGGTTGAGTTTTCAGTTTTACACCAATAGTTAATTATCTAGTTAGTTACTGTAATAATAATAACAAATCTGAATGTAAACTAAATTTGTCTGACTTATGTTTATCTATTTCATATATTTAATGCTCATTAAATTCTGTCTGGCCCATATCTGTTGCGGCATCTGAGCGCTCTTTCTCAGCCTTGCGCAGGCTGAAAACCTGGCTGCGCAGCACCATGACGCAGGAGAGATTTGACTATTATGAAAGCTCACAGTGACCCCTCTCAGAAAATAGTTCCAGTTCCGATGTCCATGAACACTATTCTGAATCTCTGTGCGTGATTTGTGTGACAATGGAACCAAATGGCCCATTAAGCCCAAACCAAAGGTTGAGCAATGATAATGCTAATAAGGTGGCTGGGTTTACCTGGCTTAAACCATGCACTGAATAGACCGGGGTTGGCTGGCACATATGTGCTGTATAATTGCACATAATCAAATACAGTCCTGTGGTCCGTTTTTGCCATTTCGTACTATTATTTATCTGAGCCTAAAATTAAAATATGAAAAGGCTTTTTTTTTGTGTGTGTTAGATTCAAAACAAAATAACAACAACAAAACAACAAAATAATCAGAAGTCAGTAGGCTATTTAATTTTTTGATTTGATTCGATGAATCTGGATGACCTGTCAGTAACAATTCCTAAAACATCAGGATGTGGGCTAGTTTGTGACAGAAGCGCCATCTTCTGGTCAAACCCTGTATTACAATGAATAGGTGGGTTTACAGGAAAAGATAGACACGCCCAGGAGAAGGAGGGGGTTGTTCCAGCTGCTGGAACTCAGCTGGAACTTGGCTGGGAGTCAGCTGCCATTCAGCTGGCATTCAGCTTGGAGGGGAACTTTGAAGTGGCTACTACTGTAGGCACGCAGGAGTGCAGTGGTACATGAGAAATAAAGAGAAAATTGAAAGAAAGAAAGAAAAAAAAGGCCAATGCTGGAATTTTGAGTATGTGCCATATGACAACAAAGCTGGTGGTAGAACTATAAATTCAAGATAAAGTTGAGCTTTTCAGCAGACTGAGAACAATACCTGTACAGTTCTAACAAATATCTCTCTATGACTCCAGAGTATTCCTTGTCATAACAGTCAGTCACTCACTGTGAGAAGCCCCCTGTGTGGAGATATTCTTCGAGATGTAAACATGCGCTTCTTCTGGTGTGGTTGTTGTGGGTGATCCTGAAGCGAGCCGGGTAGAGGATGCCATACTTAACTCCTTCTCGCCCTCGGAGTTGTTGCCTCACCGCGTTGTAACCTGCTCGAGCTCTGGCCACCTGTGTAGTGTAATCTGGGTAGACAGAGATGGTCATCCTGTCCACCTTGATCTGCTCCTTCGTCCTGTCCTGACGAAGGATGTTGGCACAGTCCTGGAAGTAGTGTAGGCGAGCCACATTGTCGCGCGGCTGGTCTCCCCGTCTTGGCGCTGGCTGTAGTGAGTGATGAGATCTATCCAATACCGGGGCCTCCTCGAGGTCAAATGCTTTCTGCAAAAGCGCTGAAACAGCGGTGGTAGAGCTGCTCTGGCTCTCTGGTACCCCAACAATCCTGACATTGTTTCTCCTTGATCTGGTTTCTAAGTCCTCACATTTGTTTTGCAATGATTCCGCTTGATTCTGGAGATGCTTAACCTCACGCTATAACGCTGCAACATCATCTGTGCAGGAGGACAGTTTCTTCTCCACTTCAGACGTAGTGTCTTTTAGCGAGGTTAGCTCTTTAGCAACTGAACTCTGGTAGGATTGTAGTTCGGTTTTTACTGTATGTATGTCTCCGCAAAGCCCTGTCATCTCCCTCTCCAGCACCTCTCTGATCCCCAGCTTGATAACATGACTGATGTCTTCAGATGAAGTGGTGTTACAGTTCTTTTGCACTTTACCAGCCATGTCTTCTCACACAAATGTTTTTAGAAACGTATAACTGGATGTAAATGGAATAATTAAAAAAAGAAAAAGAAAAAAATCTATTTTGTGCTATTTTAACGTTTTCCTCCCTGAAATGACTTTTTACAGGTTGGGATGACTGACATATAATAACTTAATCATTCAAATAAGACCTTCACAACAATTATAGTGAAATTGATAAAAACATTCAAAAAGGTATTGAAAGGTGGTCTCCCCTTCCGTTAGACTATTCTACCTAAATTGTTATATTTACACTTCAACTACCTAAAAGTAAGGGTGGAATGGCTTTGCCTAACCTTACAGAATATTTTTATGAAGCTCAACTCAGACCTCAGACCTGACTATGAGTCTAAATGGTAAGAAATGGAAAGGGAAATACAGGGCTATCAGACCCACATATTGGTGGGGGATAAACATTTGATAGGTGCTTTGAGACATGCTATGAACTTAATAGTAGCATTTACACTAGAAATATGGAGTGTTGTAGTAAGAAAATACAAACTGAAGAGGGATATGTGCACTCTGAGGTGGTTTGCGTACAATTCAAAGTTTAAACCAGGGATGCATGATCCAGTATTCAAAGAATGGGCACAAAAAGGTATGATAGCAATATGTATAGTTTCAGTAGGTAGAGAATTTCTAAGCTTCCAAGACCTAAAGACAAAGTATGGCCTCGAAAACAAAGATTTCTATAGATATATGCAGTTAAGAGATTATTTCACAAAAGAGGTAAGACAGGTTGAAACTATAAATAAGGTGATCAGAGTCATTATGGATTCATACAAACAGAAGGGGTTTCGGCCCATCTCTGCTTTCTATCGAGCTTTGGGTAAGAGTGTTACAGGCCTCAAGCCTAGGGGTACCTGGGCCGGTAGCTATTTTGCTGCACAGCGAAAGATGTCTGTGGAGCAGTAAGAAACAACACGATTCAGTGGTGTATTACTACCTCAAGCGCCACTTTATTCTGTCTCACCAACATAACATACATCTCATCTCCCACTCAATAAGCCTATTAATGTATTGATAAACCGTAATATCAGGCAGCTGCTTTAGTCTGACTCTAAATGCATATTATTACCAATACATAAATGGTAAGACAAAACAGTGAAAGCACATGCTCTGGCTACATTAACGAATACATAAAAATAACATGCTTATATGTAATTTATCGCTCCCTAACACAAATATATCAATGTACATGAATCTGCACTATCTGCTGGTGGCTATTATACAAACTACAGCGCTACAAAACCACCACACAATGACAGATATCATATTTCAAGTGCAGTCAATAAAAACTTAAAACTTACTCTTACACTGCCAGCAATGAAAACAACAGCCAGTGCGCTAGCTTGCTACATAAACATATAGGTACATAACTCCGTTCAAACCCAGTACTTGGGCACTTTTAAAATGCACCAGCGTGATTAAATGATTTCCCAATGTCTATGCAGTATGCTTATAGTTGTATTTCACATTTTTGTACATACCTGTGGAGCAGTAAGAAACAACATGAGTCAGTGGTGTGTTACTACCTCAAGCGCCACTTTATTCTGTCTCCCACTGGAGGAGCATGGCAGGCCCGCTGCTCCCCATACGCAGAGTGCGTAGGGCCTCAAGTACCTGGCGGGGGCCCCCAAAATTAAGGTTGCTAAAAAAATGTCATGATAGTTATTATATTATTACATTAAAGAAATTATATAAATTAGTTATGAACAGGCCCACCGTTGTTTTTCTTAATTGTGTGCCCTATTACTCAAAACACATGGATTACCTCGTTGGCTGCGTGCTGTGTAAAGGAGTAATTATCTCTGGTCTTCGGATGATATTGAACACTTAAACACCTTGTAACCACGTAAATTGGTCCTTAACTTTACAGTTTAGCTTAACTACAGCACATGTGCGTCTTCACCTTCTCCTGTTTACTTCTCACTCTCTGCCACAGCGCAGCAAAAACAGAGAATGTCAAAATAAAAGCGGTATTTTCAAAATAAAAGTTGACAGCCCTCTTAAGCAACACAGACACACAAGGACACCTGAAACATGTACAAAATGACAATAATAATATAAACAGTGATAAATTACAACTATCAGCTACATATTATATTGTAATGCTGCTGTTAAGAAAGTTTTTGACATTTTGTTTTATATATTTTGCTTAATATATACATTTTCATAATTGTATGTATATTTCATGTCAATTTTAAAATAAATTGGGGCGGGGGGCCTCCCTGACCATTTATGCTTAGGGCCCCCAAAAGCTTAGCAGCGGCCCTGGACCATGGGTTCAAGTTAGGGATTTCTCACTGAACCTGGTATCACAGTGCCACCTATGGTCACAAAATGGAATAACAACCAGATGTATGTTTGGAAGTTTTAGAAAGTAACTAGTTATCTGTGCTCTTTTTTAAATAAATGAAATGACATTTTTTTTTAAATAAGGGGGGTGTTAGTTTCACCTAACTTCTAATAAGAGGCTTTTTCACACCCTCTACAAGAGCAGGGGGAAATCAACACTCTATATAAAAGCAAAATGGGAAACAGAACTAAAGATCCAAATACAAGAGGAGGAATGGTATCACATGTGCAAGACACAATGTTCATCTACAAATTCATTAATATGAAGGGAGTTCTGCTGGAAAAACCTAACTCGCTTTTTTATAACGGCAAAAATAAAATCTAGGCAACTCGCTATACAACAGAACTGCTGGAGACTATGTGGGAGTGTGGAAGCAGACCATGCACACATCTTCTGGAACTGTACAAAAATGAGGACATACTGGTAAAATGTTAATTTAGTTGGAAGAAATGTCTTTGGATATGAAATCCCAAATACTTATCCAGTGATGTATCTTGGGAATATTGAGAGGGTTGTACTGAAAGAAGATCTGTACTTGACTAAAGTATTACTCGCAGCAAGTAAGAAAGTGGTCACAAGAAACTGGCTCAATGTAAATATCCCAAAACAGGAACAGTGGTTGGAAATTGTCCAGGAAATCTCTGTTATGGAAAAATTGACATATCTTTTGAGAGTCAAAGAGAATGTATTTGAAAAGAACTGGGAAAAATGGAACATTTATATGAGACGTGACACCAACTGAACAAATGCCAAATGGAACAGTGGACTGAATAGCGGATCATCTCCTTTGTTAGTGTTATTAATATTGTATTTTAATTTGTACCTTATTTGCTGTATTGTTTTGTCTATATGTATGTGAAAACTTAATAAAAATGTAAGTTATAAAATAAGACCTTCACTGAATCCCATGTGCAGACCAGTACAGTACAGACCATAGAGAACGCCATTCTAGCCAGTCAAAAGCCTTCTCAGTGTCTAGTGAAAGGCTGGCACTTTGAGGCTCAGACATGAAGCAGACCAGACATTATTGGATGCTAGTCTGGATTTAATGAACCCAGTTTGATCATGATGGACCAAATGACAAGCGTACAAAACGGGACGGATTTTTTAAATGAAATTTACGTCTCCTGAACTGTGAAGTCAAACTTTATGCTAAGGTTTTAGCAACCCTGTTGTAACATTATATGCCTCATTTGGTCCATCATGATCAAACTGGGTTCATTAAATCCAGACTAGCATCCAATAATGTCTGGTAAAGTTGACGTTAAAACGATTGTAAACTGTAAAAAACATGGATGGAGAAGCGGCGAACAAACAACGCCAGCATCCTCTGCTCCGTTTAGCAATCTAGATGCCAGTGAGTCATAGAAATGCTGGTCAAAGGAATTAGGAGCATAATCACAAACTAAAGCAATTTTAGCACCATTGTAAGTTATTTGACCTGTACACAAATTAGTAAATGGTAAATGGACTGTACTTATATAGCGCCTTTCTAGTCTGTGCGACCACTCAAAGCGCTTTACATGACAAGTCATTCACCCTTTCACACACATTCATACACTGATGGCAGGGGCTACCACGCAGGGTGCCAACCTGCTCATCAGAGGGAATCTAACCATTCATACACATTCATACACCGTTGGCACAGCAACGGGAGCAATTAGGGGTTAAGTGTCTTGCCCAAGGACACATCGACATGTGGACTGGAGGAGCTGGGAATCGAACCACCAATCTTCCAATTGAAGGACGACCGCTCTACCTCCTGAGCCACTAATTATATTATACTATATAATTAGTATAATTATATTGTGTTTTGCAGCTATAAGAACACTTTTTTTTGGTATAACAGGAGGAAACAATCACATGGTAGTATTTATTGTAAAATCTATGAAGAAAGTGTGACTCCCATATAAAAGCAGTAATGAGTGCTTCAGAGGAGTGTTAAGGCCCTGTGAATTCCATCACAAAACAGTGATATTATTCATTACTTTTTAGATTTATAATGTATGACATGCAAGATAAGCAATCTGGTACAATTGAAATACAAGTGATTCCTGGGCCAGCACCATCTCCTGTCCCCAAGCACATACCCACACACACAATGAAAAAAGAAGCAAAAAACTCAAAGTAAAGATGATGAAATAAAAAATAAAAAAAAGGTCTAAATACATTGTTAAAATAAAGAGGGAACCACATATGGAGTTAATTTAAAGATAGTGCGGGTAAGAAAAGAGAAAGTTCATTATTAGTCTCTTTGTAGGGTTTGTAGAGAAAAAACAAAAGATAGCCTTGCTCAGGTTTTTGGTTCTTTACATGAGCAATGCCAACTTCAGCAAGTGTGTAGGCAGAGTTGAGCACAGGACACATTTTTGTTTGCTCAGATTAATATGATCTGTTCAAAACATAAAGTGTGTGCTATAATATAATAGCACACACTGTATGTACTTACTTTTATATTAATTATAACAAATATGAAGTAAATCCCACTGCATGCTCAGATAAGTCTTACTACGCTAAAATAATGCAATACCTTTCTTCGTCTCATCTCTTATGACACAAATTCATAAAGCAACATGCACCATTTCAATTCAATTTTGTATGTAAAAAAAAAAAAGTTCACATTTGGTCTGAACACACCATAAAAATAATGCTAAAAAATGCTCCAACGAACTAGATGTAAAAACTTCTGTTAATCCCAAACAAAATTGTAATGTAGAATTGTCTTTTGTGCTAGAGGGTACTTTGACTGCATATATATAAACTTTGATGTTTTGATATGTTCAGTTAGCAACAAGTAAAGTGAAAATGTTGCTGATTAGCACTTTGGTTGTATTATTACATAAGAAATGAGCAGCAGTCCTGCTGAATACTCAGTTACATTAAGTTGTAAATGGCTCTTTCCTCTTTCATGACTCACTTACATTCATTTGTGAAAAGAAGAAGTTAAGGTACATTATTTTTGCACTGACATGCTTGTCATGTCTATGCTTTATTAGATGAAGTGTAGTTTGTTATTTTTTAGGTTGGTACTGCTGTATTGTGATTGTTCCCCTGGCTGTTTGTGAGAGAAAGAGAGACCCCAAAAATCACAGACAGTGAAAGGAGTTGGGGGTAGGCAGCAACTTTGCCTCATTCTTTACATTCTCAAAACCCCCCACCTTCCTCCAGCCTTGGCTGCTGCTGGCCTGGAAAGACTGAATTCCATCCACTAGAGGCTTTTGTTCAGACAGGGACTCCCAACTTCTCTGGAACCTTGGTGGATTTCCACAGGTCACCTGTGTCCCCCTCCCCCAACTCCCACCCCTTTTTCCTGCTGCAGCCTCTGGAAGAGTTTAATCATTTCACTCTAAGTCCTCAGCTACAACAACATGGCAGTGAGGATGTAAAAAGCAGTGGAGGCTGCTATAAAGGTAACATACTGTTCAATGTGGAATTTAAAATGTGTTAAACTTCCAATTGTCATATAAATGACAATACTGTAATAATTTAACAAAACAAAATATTGATGTAACCGTTATATATAAGCTTTCTTGATAAAATGATCTGGTATACAGTGATACATCATGCTTTCACTTCATGTGGTGTAAACAGAGGGAACTTTAGGTAGCATGAACAATGATAACCGCAATGACATACCTAGAAAATAGTTAGAATTGCTTGGGAGGGGATCTACACAATCTCAACTTTATATGTTTTCTTTTAAAGGAAACAAATGGTGTTGTGTGGTGCCTTTCTTGAAAGAAGGATGGTTTGCCTGCAGCAGAGGTCCCTTATCATTCCTCTGGGAAAATTTTAGGTAATAATTAGCGTCAATATGGCACTCATTCACAATCATATTGGACACAATCACATGTGGACTGCAATTTATGTTAGGAGGAACATCAGGTTAATTCATTTCAGTCCAGAGCAGGAGAATGCCGATATATATAAGCAAGAAAACAAATTACACATTGAACTTCTGCAGGTACATTGTAATGAAATGAACAAACTTGCTTGACAAAATCTAAATATAAACATTTGTAGTGTAGTTAGGGAAGAGGAGCACTTACTTAGAGTACCCCTTACTCACTGTTTGTTTTTCACAGGAAGCTACACAGCTGTCCTGTGGTGTCCTGGGTGTTTGTGCAGCTATGGCTTGTTTTTTTTTCTTCCTTTCACAATGCAGTCCTTTCAAATTCCTTAAATAGATATGGACATTTATGTCATTAGGGTATTTCTGCTACCACTATTATGAGTCAGGAAGTGAGCTGTTCCAGGCACGACAGGTTAATTCATAACATCTGCAACACTCTTAAAACAAAGCAGAGCTGAGTACCACGCAGTCCTTCCTCTTTCGAAACATCCATGTACACTAGGAAACAACCACAGATGCATTTGCATCATATGGTTCCAAGATACTAAAGATTATTCAGCTCATGAACAGGAAATAAGCTGAACAGAACAAAAGTCTTTTATTTTGCAAATGAAAAATTTGATAAAACAAACAAAGAGTAAAGACAGTTTTGTAAACTCTAAGTAGATACAGTGTGTTCCTTTGTGATACCCTGGGAACAGATTTCACTTCAAACAGCAGAGGCTCCTGAATGGAGCCAGTCCAATTTGTCTGTGTCTTTCTCTCCTTCCATAGAACCCCTCCCCTAAAAAAAAAAAAAAAAAAAAAAAAAAACTGCCAACAAAAGGCTGCCTGTCTGCTAGGAATTTTCCACATTCCTTGCAACGACAGACATTTTTTTTCTCCTCTACAAAGGGCCCTTCGGCAAATTCCCCCTAATCACAGGCTTTAGTCGGACCCTGATGGGTGCAATTCATAACTCTGCAGAGGCATTGGATGGGGTAAAAGAGAGTGGGGGTGTTGCACAGTGGACAGAGAGGGAGAGGGACAACTTCTATGAAGGATCTTTAAAATATCATCTGAAATTTTGAAGGAATTCTAGGTATATCATGCTATTTGAACCTGCTTTAAGATCCCTGGTTTAAATCCAGGATTACTCCCCTCCAGTTAATAGAACATATGGACTTTTCAGTAGTTTTCAGGTTTAATATGCGCCAATCACTTGATTGTTGTTTATCTAGCAGTGTTTTCTTATGTGTGCTTTCAGTAATTATTACTGTACAACCTCTACATAACCTGCAACACAATGCTATCATATTTAGAGGAAGATCTGAGTTTGAATGTGTTGGAGTGCATGATCTAGAGACACTTAGACAAGCTGTAATCAGACTTTCTGATTTACTAGTCCTAAACCATGAATTTAGTAGAGGAATGTTAATTTAGTTTTTTTGTAAATGTTCATTTTGAGTTTTGATAAAACAGTGTACTCTAGTTTCACTTAGTTAAACTGAAGACTGAATAATTGTATGGCTACAATTGTGTACAGTTACCATGGTTACATGTGCCATTCTCGTTTATCACCATGTTGGTGTAAAAGGCAGTGTTTACTTGTTGACCAACACAGTATCAATGTACAGTAAGTCTGCTCTGCAGTAATACAACATTAGCACAGCTAACTGAGAATCCACTCAACTAAAATACTGCTTACTAACTAGCTTTAGCTTGAGAGAGGCTAAGACATTGGATGACATTCTGATATTTCTAGAGGAAGATTTAGATGGTTAATCACTGACATTAATCCTGGAACTGACTCATTCATAGAATCAAATAAGGGTCATTATTCTTTTGTAAATGTGTTATAAAGTTATGTAGCTGTAGAAATATTTTGTGTGTGTCTTAGAAACGTTTGACCCCCCTAGTTATAATTTGCACATGTAAAAAAAATATTTTGCAACTGTAGAAATATTTTGCGCACGTACAAAAAAGTTTTGCACACACAGATATAATTTGCACATGTGTAAAACATTTTTGTAGCTGAAGAAAATTTGTAGCTGTATGTATACTTCAAATTTCTGCATGAATGTTTGCAACAGTGTGGTTTCACAAAGTCTGAGAAACCTTTGTGTGGCACTAACGTTATATGAGAGACAGACACACACATTTGTTACAACTACAAACTGCAAGTTATGAGTATGATGGCTCCTTTGCATTCATCCCCTTGCAGGTTTTAAAATATTAGAGAAGAATTAAACAAGACACAATAACAAAATAGCATGACAATCTAGGAAAACATGTAGGCTGCACAACCCCATTCATAAAAACAAAGATTATGGAATTAAATCATGGTCATTAATAGTTTGAGCTTGTGAGATGGTTTGTGAATATGTAATTAAGTTTTTCAGCTATAGAGATATTTTGTGGATAGACATGTAAAAGACTCAGCATGGGCAGAAATTGTGAAGCAGTCTTGAAATGGTTAACATGCATAAGCCTGCGTTGTACATGGTTAAGGATACTGCCTGCCTTTGAAGTGGAATCCCCAGGTTAGAAATGTTTGCCTAAACATGGTTCAATTCATTTTTGATGTGTACTTTTAGTTCAGTTCAATTCACTTTAAAGACCATACAACTAAATGGTTCAACAGCTCACATCCATCAACATCTTTTTATAGACAAGGAACAAATAGTCACAATATCACATCTCCCAAATGTCACAATTTATAGCACAACCCTTAAACAAAACATTTTGAATATAGTGGTGCAAGATGAAAACTCAAGGGAATCATCAAGACCACCGGGGTTCATCCACAAGATGTGATGTGTCATACCAAAATATTACATTATCCAAACGGAGGCATGATAGATGGATGGCTGGTTACAGTCGTTTTCAACAAAAGAAACAAAAAATAAATATATTTAATAGTTCATTCATTTAAATGTGATTTTGATTTATCACTTAAGAAATGTTTCAATAAAGTAATGGATATAATTAGCCACTCCAAAGTCTATAATTATTATAATTATATTCACACTGTAGTCATCACACTAAATAGACTCCTATATCTGAAACGTTTCCGAGACAGTTCACTTCAGCAGACTGTGAATTCAACTGTGAAGTGTTTTACAGACCTGCCACATAAGTCAAATGTTCACCTACTCAAAGTACTCTATTAGGAAAAGTTGTTAAATTTTAACTATTTAAATGCTAAGCATTCCAGGTTTTAACAGCCTCATACTCCATGACAGACATTTCATCCATGCAGGCTTGTGTTTGTGGAGAGAAGGTTTAACTTAGTTCAAAGGAGGTCCAAAGGTTATGAGGCCCAGTAACGGTTAACCAGAGCAAACAGCAGCAGCACTTATCTTAGGGGATAATTAATACTCAGTGTGGAACACCTGCACTCACACACACACGCACTCACGCACACACACACACGCCCACTATACATTAGATATATACACATGCTGGACAATGAGGTACACTTTGTTGACATCATGCAGATGCATTTCATCTTAGTTACACTGTCTAATCCCCTGCAATGAACTGGCACTCGTACCTTCATGTAGCAGCCATCCAAAATGCTTTCTGATATCATACCTAATGAATGAATGTCAACACAATATTGCCAAAGCATCAATAGTCAAACAAAATAACATTATCATAACATTAAGATTGACAGGAATTACATATAGTATATCTATGTATCTATTCATATATGTATATATATATATATATACATATATATATATATATATATATATATATATATATATATATATATATATATATACATATATATATATATTATTTCCAATTCATGTATTTGTGTGTGTCTAGGTCATTCACTGTCCCTTGGGTTGATACATACTGGGCAGCAACATACAGTATCTCACTAAAGTGAGTACACCCCTCACATTTTTGCAAATATTTTATATCTTTTCATGGGACAACACTATAGAAATGAAACTTTGATACAATTTAACAGTAAATCTATAAGCTATACAAGCTGTACACTTATATCAAAGTTTCATTTCTATAGTGTTGTCCCATGAAAAGTGAGGGGTGTACTCACTTTTGTGAGATACTGTATGTCCTGTGTCCGTCTCCTAGGAGTTTTTTAAATTTTGGGTCATTAAGGTCTTTGAAATCAGAAATTGCACAGTTGAACTTCTTAAGGGCGCACTCACACTAGGCAATCGTACAGTGCCCAAGCACGTTTGCCCCCTAAAGTCCGGATTATTTGGCTAGTGTGAGTGCAAGTGTACCGTGGTTGAGTACGATACACTTCCCTGGCCCAGTATGGTTGGAAGAGATGTGCTTGAGTATGGTACACTTGGTCACGCATACGCACTAGGGATTCATATTTTTCCCGAAAATAAGACATTTTAAATCTCGGGAAAAGAAGCCAATTTTCCCGGGAATCCTGGTAAATCGACGATTTTTAAAAGGCAACATTAGGTGAGCCCTGGTCATTTCAAACAACACTAAATGCAACAGGAGACATTATGCATATATGGATTCCCAATCCGACCATTTTTTGTGTATTATTTTATCATTATTAAGGCAAAAGAACTCAATTGATGTCCATCACCATTATAATGAGTAGGCTATAGGCTTATTATTAGTTTGCATCCAGTGTGCTACGTGGACTTCATTACATGTGCTGCACCACTGCTACCACAATTATGAAATTGTTTATTGTTTATTGTTTGTGACTGTGATCCTCATAAAAGTAATATTTTACAAATCTGCATTTGTTAAAGTAAGTCATTTGGTGACTTCTAAGTCATTAAACTAAGTCTTACTTTTACTGGAATAAAGAGTTGAATCAGTATGTCTGCTTTTGTTAGAGTCTTTTTTATACAAGTATCTAGTACTGCATACTACACAGGCATGACTCAGAAGAACAAGCTTGAACTTTTTAATCATAGTGCGTTGTGTTAATTGATCAGCTGTGTTGTGTTTTACCGGTGCACAGCACGCGAACACGTACCTGTGCATGTTTTATGAGAGTAAATTGTATGCCTATGTTTTTGCGCAATGTGTCGGAGGTAGGGGTGTGATGATACACTCAGCTCACGAGACGAGACAAGACACGATATTGGGTTCACGAGATTGAGACGAGAAGAGATTTTAACTATTTTTAAGAAAACTTCAATGAGGAAATAAATTATTGTTCTTTTATTTGAAATTCACAAAATGGAAATTGAATTGAAATGTTTTAACTAGTGGTGGGCATAGATTCATTTTTCAATCTAGATTAATCTCACTGTAATCTTGGAATTAATCTAGATTAAAATGGCTCATTTGAATTCTGCCGAAGGCATTCAGAATATGTGTGCTGCCCAAATAATGACTAAAAGTCAGTCTTTGAGAACGGGTTTCTCAAGCCAGGTGGCGCTTTAGACCAGGGGCTCATCTCCTGTTTCCACAATGCATCACAAACTGCTTGAGAAAGCTGTTCTACTATGATAATTGATGATGAAAATAAATCATGTTCAATAAGATGTACTTGTGTTTACTAACTGTTTATTCAGTTAAACATGAATTTTGAACTGTAGGCCTGCATAAGAGGTCGTGATGAACTGCTTACAGTCAGTAGCTTTGTGTCAATTAGTCCAAGCTCTATTTCTCCTTCTTCCACCAGTCACTCAGGCAGACCAGCTTGTTCACATTTTCTGGTGACAAACTAGATCTCCTCTTCTGCATAATATGACCTGCTAAAGAAAAAATTCTCTCGTATGGCACAGTTGTGGCAGGAGTCCCCAAGTATTTACGGGCAATGTGGGCCATCTTACCATAGACAGCAGTGTGCTCCGACCACCACTTCAGTGGACACTGATCCAGCCAGTGGCTTCATAGCTGCATCCATGTTAGCACGTCACGTTTGATGTGGTAATTTCACAGTAGACAGTAGATACACACAGGTTCGAAGACTCCCCTACAGTGCAATTCGGCTAGGTATACATCCGCGCTAAAATATCAAGGTGAAAGTCATCATAGCTTACATAGTATAGACCCAGCTCCCAACCCAACTTTGAGAATAGATTAACGGCGATATTTTTTTAATCGCCCGATAAGAGTCTCATATTAACGCAGCACGTTAACGTCGATAACGGCCCACCACTAGTTTTAACTAATTATCTTGTCCTGCTCCTCCTACTTCAGGCTCTCAGTATAGAGACCTGAGCCCCCTCCCCCTCCCGCTCAGTGTAGAGACCTGAGGTTAACCTGCTCTTCTCCACCTCTCCTACTTCTGACTGAGATCTTCTCAGCAGGTAGAAGCTACAACAAGGTTAATGATCCACACATGACATTATAAAAAGAAGACACGACGTGCAAATGAGCGATAGAAAACCAATCATCTTTTTTTTTTTTTGGTGCGCCCCTTAATTATAGCTTTGCGAGACAATATTCACTTGAACGAGAAATATCGTCGCCTTTTCGTCTCGCGAGACCTTATGGCAAGAGATCTCGTCACACTCCTAGTCGGAGGCAACCGTGCTTGAGTACACTTGGGTTTGAGGTAATGTGAGTGCGGGCCAGCGGGGGACAGAGGAGGGGGGACATTCGTGCTTCAGCACAGTACGGAACAACTGGCCCTAGTGTGAGTGCGCCCTCAAAGTAAATACTCCTTATTTTACTGAGTGTTTTTCATTGTAGGAGGAAGTGCATCTCTATCTGAACAGTGACCATATGTTGTATGACTTTGGTGTTTAGTTTCTTCTTTCCAATGATCCACATAGGGTTCTTTTTTTACATTGCGTTATAATTTGGTTTACTGTGATTGGTGTTTGTAAAGCAGTGTTGGAGTAAGAAAAATACTACATTAGTGAAAGGACATACATATTAGCAGCAAAATGCAGTTAAAGTGGTTTGGTCCATCTGACTGATTTATTACACTTTGACATAATGAAGATGATGAGGACAGCTACTGTGGTGAGAAAGAGCAGTTTGAGCAGCCCACTTCTCCTTTTTTTTTTTTTCGTCTCCAGCTTGTGTGAATGGCATGTGTGAGGTAATCAGCAGAGCGATGGCATTTTTCTCTTTGATCAGAGAATGACGGAATGAAGGAATTGGGTCTCAGCTGAGGGACTCTGACTTTTAGTCACACTTACCTAGCATGCCTTGGAATGGTTGAAGCTGCCAAGGTAACATCCAAAAATGCCATAGCCTGTAAAAGACAATTCAGTGATTTCCCTTTTGACTTTTTTGCCTAAATTGGATAAAGGGCAGTGAAGAGGCAGACAAGAAACAAAGGTTGAGAGAGATGGATATGACATACAATAAAGGCCCTACTAGGGTGCTTTCATCATGTCCCCTTTGTGTTATACAGGCAGAGAAGGTCTAGGTTCGGGCGGTGGGAGAGAGCGGCTCTATATAGTAGGAGTGGCTTCCGTGCTTAAAGGGATTCAGTTTCACTGATGGTTATTTTGGAATACTTTGTCCCAGATGCACTGCAACTGCAGTCATAGTAAGGCTACTCCCTAAGCGTCAATAATTCCATTCATCAGTTAAACCCGCCCCCCCCCCCCCCCGGGTTGTCCATTGAATCACTGCCTTTTTTTGCTGCATCATTTGGGAACACAGGATAACAGCATGACTGGCTCTCAACTTCTAGAAACAAGTCTAGTCTCAACATTATCCAACAACAGTACATTCAAGATTCAAGTTTTCTATGAGATGGAAAGCAAAGGATAAGCCAACAATTAAAATAAATCAAGAAGAAATAAAGAAAGTCAGTGATATTGAATTAATTTTATACTCTCAACTCAAATTGGCAAAACATGCAACATTCCAGTAAAGACAAACTTTTTTAAAATTGTAAGACTTAACATACTCCTTAAGGCAGCTCGACATTTTCACATTTATCCTATTGTGTTACTTTTTTTTCTCCAAACATTTATTTTGGACTTTTTTATTTAGATAGCATCTGGCAGAGGTGCGGACAAGAAACAGGTAGAGGGAGAGGGGAATGACCTGCAGCATAGATCCTTGGCCGGATTCGAACCAGGGACGCTCTGATAATATGGCATGCGCTCTAACCACTCCACCATCAGGTTATTGTGTTACTTTGTGGAGCAAGGCTTCACAGTCAATTGTCAAACCCGTTACATCACTCTACAAACAAGCACTGAAAATAATGAATCAAAACGAATGAAATGGCACCGCTGTATAATTCTGAAATAGTACAAGTTGCTCAGTTATGACAGCTTTATGAAGTTTCCTTTTATCAGATTGATTTTTAAATGTGTCAGCAATCTCATGTCAGCTGTGCTTTGTCCATATGTCAGAACAACATAGAACTACTTCAGTTCAGTCATCTTTTTCAGTAAAAAGGGTACAATTATGAAATTCCCTACCAACAGAAATTAGAGAAGGGGAAGACATGGAATTACTACAAAATTATTGTTGTTGTTGTTGTTCTTATTGTTATTGTTCAATCACATGTGAATTTTCAAGACTACGCAGCACACTCTAGCAGTAACAAATGAGACCGGCTGACCAACACACACAGTAGCATTAAAGAACCAAGTCTGAAGTGAAGAAAATAATTTAGCGCTCAGTGTGATAAACAGTGGAGATAAGAAAACAGCTGTCATTGGAAATCTCTGCAAGCCAACTTTTTATCCATACAAAAAATTGATCAGGAATTGATCGATGGCTGATGTTTGAGGATTATTTGCTGGCTTTGGGACACACGGACCTAGCGGAAGCGAGGAAGTGCGTGCTCCTGCGCCATTGTCTTGGGCAGGAGGGACAGTGAATCTTCGCCACGCTCACCTTATCAGATGATAAGTACGTCACAGCCACAGTCACCTTGAAGGCTCCAGAAGAAGCTGGCGGATGCACCGTTTTGAGTTTCGTCAGCGACTCTGTGTCAACCTCACAGATGTAAACAAACCAGTACCCCCTACCTACGGCTGAGGAGCTCACTAAGCTTTTCCACAGCTCCACTGTCTTCAGTGAGATGGACTTACGCAACGGCTACCTGCAGGTCCCTCTGGTACCGGCCAGCATGGACCTTACAGCATTTGTCACGCACGTGGGGGTTTTCAGATTTATATGCATAGCATTTGGACTTTCATCAGCCCCGAGCTGCTTTCAGAAGATAATGTCACTCATACTGGCTGGTATCCAGGTTGTCTCCATCTACCTGGATGACGTTGTGGTGCATGCGTCCTCCATTGTACTGCATGACGCTCGCCTGGAGCAGGTCTTACACCATGGGTTCACACTGAACTCTGAGAAGTGCATGTTCGGGGTTGAGGAGGTCGTGTTCCTGGGCTTCAGGCTCTCGAAGGAGGACAGTCGTCATCCCAGCTGTCTTCCTTCCTGGGGATGGCCGCCTACTACCTCAGATTCATGCCACACTACTCTGACTCAACGCCCCCCCCTGCGCCGGCTGCTCAGGTATGATGTTACATGGGACTGGACCCCGGCCTGCCATGAAGCCAGGCGCATCATCAAACGGCAGCTCACGTTCCCACTCACGCTGACCCATTTCAGCCTGACCGCGCCCACCATGGTCACCTGCGACGCCTTTCGGGGTGGCGCTAGGCAATGTGCTCTCCCAGACTCAACAGGGGGTGGAACGCCTGGTGGCTTTCGCCTCACGGGCACTTACTCCAGCGGAGCAGAAGAATTCAGTGGGGAAGAGGGAGGCCCTGGTCTGCTTGTGGTCATGTGACGTTGTCATGTTTATCTATAGGGGAGGCCTTTCACCATTTCCACAGACCACCAAGCGCTGATGGCACTGCTGACGACTCAAGGCTCAGGGCACAAGCGACACACTCAACCAAACTCTTCTGAACATCTGGGCATCCAAGCATTCCACCACAGGAGTGTCACCTGCATTGCTCATGATTGGGCGCAAACTAAAGCAACCACTAGACCGCTTGAGAGCTGAGCCAGCCTCTTCATGTGGGAGCCCAGGGCTCGAGAAAGCCAGAGCTCAGGCTCGGATGAAAGAGAATTTCTGCAGGAGTTTGGGTCTGGATCAAACACCTCCACTGCCAAAATAAGCTGCAGTCATACTGGTCAGAGCTCCTGTGGGTGACTTAGCAGCTGGGGCCGGCCACTTACAGACTGGAGAAAGGGACTCGTTGGCACTCAAACCGCCTGCACAGAATCCCAGCCCCCACAGAGTCACAGCCCCCACAGCACCTGTATCACCTCTGTCCCCAGAAGCGGCTCTAGGTTGGCAGCCCAGGCCAAGAGCTAACCTGGGTGGGAGGTAACCCCCCTGCACCACCCGGCACACCCTCAGAGAATACGGGTGCTGCCCGTTTGGCATGGGGACTATGTGACAGGGTGATAGCGACACTGGGGAATGTGGGCAGTTTCCAGGGGGGTTGGGGGAAAATATTATTTCTGAAAACGTTCAGTATTGTGTCCTTATTGTGTCCTGTTGGACTCTGTTATGTTATGCACTGCGAGTGACAGGTTAATGTGCCTTTAAGTGATGTATTTTTAATCCAAACAGGTTAGAAACATGGATAGAAACATATCATTTAAAAACATTTTGTCTGATAATAATATAAAAAAACAAACACAAATATAGTTTAATTTAGATAAACTAATACAAAATACAATATGTCATTTTAAAGAGGTAAACATGACAGAATATTTGAACAGTGGAATGAGCAAAACCTCCATGTGAAACAGGGAGCAGGACTGATGTGTAAGCTGTTGTTAGGGAGCAGAACAGAAGTTCCACCTACCCAGTCCTTTTATAACAAAGGGGAGGAGAGTGTTTGTGGTGTTTTTCAGCATAAGGGACCAGGCAACGTTCGCAGAGTCTTTATCCTTCTCTCTGCATGAGTTTCCTTCACTGCTGCTTGCATTCCTCATGCAGGACCCATCCGGTGTTGACATGGACTCTATTACTGTGTTTGAGCCTGCTGGCATTCCAACCAGAGCTGGCACAGATAACACCAGCTGTTTGAACTGATCTTGAGTGGGTGTGGGGAGTGTGGGGGTAAGGGGCATGGTGCTCTCTTCTTAGAGCCAGCAGCTGGCTGGGCTTACAAGCACCAGGGACTCTACATTTTCTTTTTACATTCTCAGAGCTGTTGGAGTGCTCAGCTGTTCAGTTATGCTCCAGTGTGACTTCCTGTGCAGTTGTAAGCTCTTCACCCCACAGCGTGTATACAGTTGAGACCAACAAGACCAACATGAAGAAAACCTAAATCAAATGCAAACCCAGGTTGTATCAGTGTTGTTCGGCATTACCAGGATCCCTACTAAGTCTATAATGTATATACATTTATTATTATATTGACAGACTTTTATGCCAGAAATACCAAAATATACCAAAAATAATCCTCCTTTATATTTACATACTTTATATTTGAAAATGTTTAGTTGACACATTCACAAACATGCAAATGTATTCTTATGACTGCAGTATTTTATGTTGCTGGGTGACTTTTTTGCAGTGACAGAAGAGGTGTAGTAGCAGGTATGTCTTATATATTACTCTGCCTCCTTGCATCGATCAACTTAGAAGTACAGGTTCTGCACTATATTTACATTATGAGATACAGCCAAAAACTTCAGCATTCAACATTGTACTGCAAAATTGGTGGATAATATCTCAGCCAATTTTAACTTTATTATAAATTCCCAGAATTTCCTTTCATAGAGTTTTTGTGTGAAGCTTTAGTGAGAATGATTATCATTCAAACAAGACATCCATACAACCACAATGTGTCATGATTTTGAAGTTTGAGGGGCAGCTGCATCCTCTATACGTCATTCACCATGACTCTCTTATCCAAAATGTCCCTGTCGGGTGCTGCTGCTTCTGTTTGGCTCTTTGCCTTCTATCATTAAACAGTTTAATGACTCTGTAACTGACCAGACTGAAGGCAGGATCAAATCAGCCTGGGTATTTGACCTATACACCCTATGAATTGTCCAAAGAACAAAGTACTTGTACAAAGTGCAAGTACAAAACTCTCATTGCCATAGCCGTGGAATTTTTTTAGGACAATACCCACATTTTTAGGGCACCCATGACACAGTGGTCCACTGGTTTTAACTGTCACTTAGCCACAATTTCAAATCAAGTGACCAGCTGGGTCCTTTCTGTGTTGATTGTATGTGCTCTTTCTGTTTCTGCATGGGTTTCTTTTTTGTTTTCTTTTCCTCCCTCCCTCCATACACATGCAGGTTGTGTGGATTGGAGCCTATATGCTTTACAAAAGAAGAGCCTGTCGGATTGTCTAACAGAAGCAGAAAAGCTAACCCTAACCCTTTCCAATGACAAGATTTGAGGGCTGCATCTGACAATTTCAATAACTTCCTTAAACAGAACATCTGACAGACTCGCCCACTTTACACTGACATTAATACCACTTTGAGACAGCAGACGTTTATGACAGTATGACATGGGTGTACTGCAAGTAATATGCACAAGTGAAAGTGTAGCCAATTTGCTGCATTAGTCTGGTGAGCTAACGGTCAGCAATTTATTAAATAAATAGAAAAATATAGGTTTGTTCTTCGGGTCGGGTTTTGGGTCTAAAATTTGGCAGTTGGGTTCAGTCAGCTTATTTCAGAACTCTACTTGTACATTTGCTGCACATACAGTGCTCTCTGCGCTAGGGATGCACCGATCCAACTTTGCGATCTTACACTGGACCAAGCAAACCAGCATAATGCTGCTCTGTGTGCTTTTAAATAGGACGCCAGTCATGATGTTACTTCGGTCAAGTCCACTCTTACAATGGACGAGCGGAAGCCACACACTCCCCCACACAGGCTGAACGAGGCACTAATAATCAATAACAGATCAGTATTTTAAACAACCTTGTACTTAAAACTCATGACAAAACAGGAACCAAGGAAACATAGCAAGATATAACTTCAAAGTGCATTTACCAAAACGTTATATGAATTAAGAATAAAACATTTTAGACAGATTGTCTTTTTAACCTCTTTTACCTGAAAGGCCAGAAATGGATAACAGATCATAATGCATTTTTAACTCAAAATCTTTTCATAAAGCTTTGAATTGCTATCTTTGCTTTAGTCTTTAGTCACTTTTACGAGCGTGTCACACAGTTGGAGTCCCTCTGTCCAGCGAGGGTTCACATCAGGAACCCTCGCTACCACTTGCTTAACACTAACTTGCTCTACAACATCAGTTACATGTTTTACAAAAACATCTGTCTGGCCCGGGAATGCTGCCCTTACTGTTTTACTTAGCTGGTCCCTGTCAATAGCATTTGATTGTTTCAATTCACTTTCTATAATGATCTTAATTACATTCGAGCCAATGATTGGTTGAACAAGCTTACCACCTTTCATTACAAGTGTGGGGACAATAACTTCTGTGTTGGCTGCAGCCCCTGAAGCTAACCTGAAAGTTACCTCAACCCAACCTGCGTATATCTAAAGCCAGTGACATGTCCTTGCATCTGAACTTGGATGAAGCAATCTCTTTTTGGGATAGTGTTCATGGTCATACATGAAGGGGGATCACATTCTTTTTTGTGTTTACTCCAATTATCAACTTGACATGGCCTGGAACAGTAAAGCACTTTTTTTTTTTACAAAATATTACCCCTTCACCCTTTTGTCCACAATATTGCTGGGACCTTGCTGTGTCACAGGTCACTCCCTGTCCCGTGCAAGCATCCTTCCCCCATTTAAAGACTCACCTCCAAACTGTCTCTGTTCCTTTGTTCGACAACCACCAAGGAAGTGCTCACTGCTGCCACACCTGAAACCGTGTGTGCAGTAATCTTGAGCTCCATTCTGTTGACAGCCAAAACATTTCCTCATTCGACTGCGGTGTGATGGAGGAAAGTTGCGCTGTGGGGCAAACCTTTTCTGGTACTGGGTAGTTACTCCTCTGTGTCTCGGGCCCGGAGTGAACCAGTATCCCTGTATCTGCAAGTTGGGAATGCAGGCCTGCTGCGCCATCAGTCCCCTCTGCTGGCAGTGGCTGTCTGGGCATGTGTTGAGGATGTTGCATGGACTCCCTAATCTGAGACACTTCAGCTTTAGGATCTTTCAACAGAGCCATTTCAGATTTAATTTCTTCAAGCTGAGAGAGAACAACAGGGGAAACTTTAGAGTTCTGTTAAGGGGATGGTTTCTCATTCTTTTCAGCAGGAGCGTCGCTCGACTGGGCTGAGTGGAAACAGGTCTTTGTTGTCCGTACATTTTTTTCTTATTTTGCCTCTCTGTCTCATAGGCACATGCTATGTTCATTCGCTCGAGCAACAGTTAATCTGAGATTCACTCTCATATGATCGGCCAGAGATGCTAAAGCTAGTGGCAAAAAAAGGTGGGGGCTTGGCTTTATTTGTGAAACAAGGGATGGTGCAGTCCTGTGCATTT
The DNA here is from genome assembly GCF_027409825.1 of Scomber japonicus. Classification (NCBI taxonomy): domain Eukaryota; kingdom Metazoa; phylum Chordata; class Actinopteri; order Scombriformes; family Scombridae; genus Scomber; species Scomber japonicus. The sequence goes on along the minus strand of NC_070600.1, from coordinate 3,013,371 downwards.
TACTGTCAAGGAGAAGATGTGCTGTCCGCATATTGAATTATTGGCCGTTAGTATGAGACCATATTATGTACCAAGAGAATTCAGTCATATCATAACAATACTTGTGTACATTCCACCCAAATCACCTGCTGAAGTTCCATGTGAAGTTCTTCAAGACCTTGTTGCTAAGATACAGACTAAACATCCTGAGGCACTTTTGATAATATCAGGAGCCTTCAATCATATTTCCCTCTCCTCCCACCTGACTGGATTTACACTGTTTGTTAATTGTCCCACCAGAGAAAATAAAACCCTTGATCTGCTGTATGCCAATGTCAAAGATGCTTACAAAGCCACTGCCTTATCACCACTTGGCAGGTCAGATCAGAACTTAGTTCTTCTGGAGACTTGTTACAAACCCTGTGTGTGGAGGCAGCCTGTAACTAAACTCACAGTCAGGAAATGGACACCAGAGGCTACTGAGGCTCTAAAGCACTGCTTTGCATGTACAGACTAGAATGTGTTGCTGGAAACAGAGGAGAACAGTATGGACATTGACAGACAGGTTGACTGCTTTACTGATTTACATCAACTTCTGTAGCATTACAGTCATACCCAAGGCCGGATTAACCATATGGGCAACTGGGCAATTGCCCAGGGGCCCAAAACTTTAGGGGGCCCCAAGTCGGGGAGAGCGCAGGCAAAATATCTTACAGTCTAATCTGCTTTTTTTAATCAACCTTCCTGCTGAAGCCGCTTTTCATTTTAATTCACCGCGACTATGGTGCAACAGAGCTGACACATATCTGACCCGCCTCGCTGGGCCCTAGTACGGCCTGTGATTGGTCAAGCCCAGCGAGGCGGGTCAAAGGCCAGTCGCGTTGTCAAGGAGACACGCAACGCCAAACAGCTCGTTGTCAAAGTTACCACTAGCAGCTTTCTTTCAAAAATGCGAAAATGGAGAAGCCAGGAGGACAGCTAAGCGGCTAAGCCAAAAGAAAACTAAAAAAGGATAGAGAGATAAAAAAGGCAGAAAATTTAAAATGTATGCCAAAAATAGGAACGTTTTTCACTTCTGGGAGAAACTGCTCCCAAACAGCAAACAGCAGCGATGCCAGTGAATCAGTTAGACAACCGGCTAACATTAGCAGCCTGGACAGTGACACTCACAGGTCACCAGGAGCATCTTGCAATGTCGCCCCGGATACACCTCTCGGCCCCGACCACGCTACGCCTCTCGCCCCGACCACGCTACGCCTCTCGGCCCGGACCCTGCTGCGCCTCTCGGCCCCAACCACGCTACACCTCTCGGCCCGGACCCCGTTACAACTTTCGGCCCGGACCCCGTTACACCTCTCGGCCCGGATCCTGCTGCGCCTCTCGGCCCGGACCCCACTACACCGCTGCCTAGAGATCCTGGGCTGTGGGGACCTGTTAGGGAGCTGCAGCGAGAGGAGGCAATCCAAAGAGGACCCACAGCTTTCCAGAATCGGGCCTCCAAATATCCTGCATCAGTGAGGGAGTCTGGCATTGGGTCTAGGACACGCTCTCTCACCAACAATGTTCTTAATTGCCGTCTCCAAAATAACCAAATTGTTCCAAGGGAATGGCTACTTTACTCACCGTCGACTGGTTCAGTTTACTGCTATGCCTGCAAACTCCTGTCTTCACAGCAGAGGAATGCGTTTATCAGCGGATTTTGTGATTGGAAGCATCCGGAGAGGATTTGTGATCACAAAAAGAGTGCAGAACATAGACAAAACATGCTTGCTTTATTACACAGGTGTAAACACACTGGCAGGGTGGATGCATCACTTGCTCGACAGTGTGCGGCAGAGCAACAATATTGGACAGAAGTCCTTAAACGTGTGGTTGCTGTCATCAAGTTTTTGGGTGCGAGAGGATTACCACTCAGAGGTGACAATGAACTGCTGGGCTCGGCGCGCAACGGGAACTATTTGGGACTGCTTGAACTGATAGCGGAGTTTGATCCCTTTTTAAAGGGACATATAGAGAAGCATGGCAATAAGGGTAGAGGTAAGCCCTCCTATTTGTCCTCAACGGTATGTGAGGAATTCATTTCATTGATAGGTGAAAAAACCAAACAAGTGATAGCAGAGGAAATCAGGCAGGCTAAATACTTCTCTGTAATCGTTGATTCAACTCCAGATTTAGCACATGTAGACCAACTTACGTTTGTTTTTCGTTTTGTCAGTACAGATGGAAAAGTTGTGGAGAGATTTATTGGGTTTGAGCCCCTCCACAGCCATACAGGTATAAGTCTGGCTGAATCTGTCATTGCAATGGTGAGAAACTTGGGGTTGGATCTATCAAACTATCGTGGCCAGAGTTACGACAATGCGAGCAACATGTCTGGAAAATACAATGGGCTCCAGGCGCAATTAAAAAAAGAAAACCCATTAATTCATTACACACCGTGTGCCGCCCATTCACTGAACCTTGTTGGTGTGAATAGCATTGATAATTGCTGTGAAGAAGTTGACTCCTTTTTTGAACTGCTACAGTCTCTGTATACATTTTGTAGCGCTTCAACACATCGCTGGAACACAGTTTTCCATAACAGCGACAATCACATTAGCCACACACTAAAATCTATCTGTAATACTAGGTGGAGTTGTAGAGCAGACTCCACAAAAGTTCTCAAAGAAAATTACCAGCCAATTAGGGACACACTAGCCAAAATATCCTCGGACTCTGATGAAAAGCCCCAAACCAAACGCGAAGCTGCTGCACTAGTCTCTAAACTTAATAAACTGGAGACAGTGATCATGACTATTTTGTGGGACAGGGTACTAGGTAGGTTTAAGGCAACAAGTAACCAACTGCAAAAAAGTGACATGGATTTGGCTACTGCTCTCGGTCTTTTGCGATCATTGCAATCGTATGTAGGTTCTTTACGAGACCAATTTGCAGAGCTCGAAGAATCAGCACGCTGTGTCAGTACTACACAACACTACCAATATGACATCCGACGTGTGAGAAAAAGAAAGCGATTCGCAGATGAGTCTGATGATGACAGCGATATAGTTCTTACTGACAGTAGTCAAAGATTTAAAGTTGAAACATACTACATCATTATTGACAGACTCAGTTCTTGCATTTCCAAACGAATCAATGCCTACACAGATGTCTGCAAACTCTTTGGCGTTTTATTTGAGAGGGGGTATAGTGATAGTGATGTACGTGAAAAAGCTGCTAAACAGTGCTCAACTTATCCTACAGACCTGAACAACTCATTGGCTGATGAGCTAATTCAGTTCACGCATTTTGAGGAGAGTGAGACGTCTCCTTCAAAGCTGCTGCATGGTCTTGAGAAAAATGGTCTTAAGACAACGTTTCCGAATGTGTATGTGGCATTAAGGATGTTTTTAACTTTGCCTGTCTCTAACTGTGAGGGTGAGAGGTCGTTTTCCGTTTTAAAACGTGTGAAGAATGAGCTGAGGACCACAATGTCACAGAGTAGGCTTTCAGCACTTTCCCTCCTGGCCATTGAACATGAACTGGTTAGTAATATTGATTTTGAAGATATTATAAACCAGTTTGCAAATTCGAAGTCAAGAAGGAGGCCACTGTAAGGTCTGCAAATCTGAAAATGTCAGTCAGACATGTTTAGGTTAAAATGGATCATCTCAGGTTGTATTGTCATTTCTTCTTTTTTGCCTTCCTCTGTGATATATGATTTAGTTTTTGAAAGAAATTAATATTCATAAATGCTTATGTTGCACTAATTGTTGTTAACCCTGACTGTTTGAGTTGAGGGTGATGGATTATTTTATCTCTTACATTAAGTTAAAAAATGAGCCAGATTATATATTTTTCTGATTTGAGACATGCTACTTTTCATTCAGATGAATAGCCTATGTATTGATATGTGATTGATATTTACAAATGTTTGTTGCAGTCAATGTTGCTAACCCTGACTGTTTTGAATCAAGGGTGGTTGATTGTTTTATCTTTTAAATTAATTGTGTTTTATCTTTAAAATTAAGTTTAAAATGAGCCAGATTATATTGTTCTATATTCTTCTTTGTCTGAATTGAGACATTATTGTTAACCCTGACTGTTATGTATTGATATGTGATACAAGATATGAGTTTTTGTAGCAAAATAAATATCAGATTCTTTGACAGTGGTTGCCCCTTGTAGTAGTCATGCTTTACTAAGGTCATACTGATGCAGATGTTTTTTCATAATGCAAGTAGACAAGCCTTGGCGAGACACAACAATACAATGGTCGTTGGCAGCGGTGGGGGGGGGGGGGGGCCTTGAATGTTGTTGCCCAGGGGCACAGTGACGTGTTAATCTGGCCCTGGTCATACCAACAAAAACTGTATGCTGTTTCAACAATAACAAAGCTTGGATTAGAAGAAGGCAGCTTTTAGAGATGGTGACAAAGCACGGCTCAAACAAGTACAATATGAGGTGAAAATGAGACTAAAGATTGGAAAGGTGGAATACAAAAAGAAATTGGAGTGGAATCTACAGCACAGCAACATCCGTGAAATGTGGAGAGGAATCAACACCATCTCTGGTTACAACAAGAAAAAGACAGCCAGTGGTGGGTGATGTAGAAAGAGCTGATGAACTCAACCAGTTCTTCAACAGATTCAATACAGCAGCCTCACCCAATTCCAATGCTGCTTCTCCTCCTCCTCCTCCTCCTCTTCAACATGTGTACCTCTCCAATGCAGAATCCACCCCCCTCTTACACCTGAGCCTCCACCCTTGTCTGTTACAGAGATGGGGGTGAGGTTGGAACTGGGAAGACTGCTCTGGGAAGGCTGCTGGCCCAGATGGTGTGTGTCCAAGACTGCTCAAAGACTGTGCTGCCCAACTGTGTCAACCTCTCCACAAGATCTTCAACCTCAGTCTACAGTTGGGGCGAGTGCCAGCACTGTGGAACATTTCCTGTATTGTGCCAGTACCAAAAATAAAATGTCCAACTGAACTTAATGACTACAGACCAGTAGCCGTCACTTTTCACATCATGAAGACCTTGGAGTGGCTGATTCTACGCCTACTGAGAGTTGAGGTCAAAGACAAACTCGACCCCCTGCAGTTTGCATACAAACAATACATTGGAGTGAACGATGCTGTCCTCTACATGATTCACCATGCCCTTGCTCAACTGCAGGAAACTAGTGCTTATGTGAGAATTATGTTCTTTGATTTTTCAAGTGCATTCAACACCATCCAACCCAACATACTCAAAAACAAACTCACAGAGATGGGAGTGGATCCTTCCTTTATCTCCTGGATCACAGATTACCTGACAGGAAGGCCACAGTATGTCAGGTTGGGGAACTGTGTTTCTGGGACATTAATGAGCAGCACAGGGGCTCCACAGTGGACTGTTCTGGCTCCATTCCTGTTCATACTGTACACTGTACACAGTGGACTTCAAATATAACTCTGAGTCCTGCCACATCCAGAAGTACTCAGATGACACTGCTATTGTGGCGTGTATCTTTGTATCAAACACAAAGATGTAAGGCAACTGGACAAATAGCTTCTCTCTCTCCATTGCAAGACAGAGAGATTTAAAGGATCCTTCGTTCTTACAGCCATCAGGCTGTCTAATTCTTCAATAATTTACAGAAGAGCTAACAGACTAATTGAATTTCCCCTTGCGGATAAATAAATAAAGTAATTTTTCATTTGAATTTGAATATTGGAGACCTGACTCAGATTCCCGCAAAGCAAACAAGATCTTTTGTCTCAGGTTTCTTTGATGCCCTGCACCTCTGATGTCAACTGCTTTTAGAGATCTGTTGCACTTTTCTCCTGATAATGACAGCAGAGTCTTAATGTGGGTAGTGTCAAGTTTGCCTTTCCCTTTAAATAGCTGCGAAGTTGCATGCCTGAAGATATCGCTCTTATCACTGCATCTACAATCTCAAGTTCTGGGAACCCCTTGCTTAAGCCATGTTCGATTTGACGTGCTAGGCTTGAAAAAGTCTTCCTGCCCAGGCTCACCAATTTGGCCAGCCGTCTTGGAGTCCTTGTGCCATGGGTGAGATGCAGGATTGTGGGCTATGCTCTGTGATGACAGCCTAGTTGAGACAGTGCTTTTAATTCCTCTTTTCTCCTGTTTGTCGTTCTCATTCTGTTTCTGTTTCTTACCAACGGAAACTGGAAAACCTCAATTTTCTTCAATATCCTTTCCTCCTCTTCACCTTGCTTTTTCGATTGTTCATCTACTTGTTTAATTGTGCCAGCTTCACATACTGCCTGGAGCTCAGAGATTTTGTCTTGCAGATGGAGCAAGTCAGCCATACCTTTATCATCAAGCTCTTCTAACTCTTCTCTCTGTATGTAGTTCAAAATAAGTGTGATAAGAGCTATTCAAACCTTGCTAATGACATGTTCAAACTCTGCTCCAGCAATGAGTAGATATTCACACAGTTCCAAACCTTCTCTGGGCAGCAGACACAAGTTTCTTATTACTCCAAGCTGTAGTTTCTCCAACTCTGTCAACTCCATCTTTCTAGCAGGGTGTGGGTATTAGCGCTGAGGTGGGGCCTTTTAATGTTCTCTCAAACACAGACACGATATGACTTCAGTCAAGTCCACTCTTACAATGGATGAGTGGAAGCCACACGCTCCCCCACAGACTGAACGAGGCACTAATAAGCAGATCAGTATTTTAAACAATCTTGTACTTAAAACTCATGAGAAACAGGAACCAAGGAAACATAACAAGATATAACTTAAAAGTGCGTTTACCAAAATGTTATATGAATTAAGAATAAAACATTTTAGACACAGATTGTCACTTTTTAAGTGTCTTTTAACTCACATTTTTTCATCACATGCATTTAGAATGTTATTCTTATAACCATTACATTTACAGTTTATAAAAACAGTTTCATCAGTGTATAGACATTCTTTGTTGTCCACTTGTTGTTTCTATGTTTATGTATCTTTTTTGTTATATCTTCTTTTCACCCATTTGTACATAATAGTGATATATAAATATGTTTGTTCAACGTGTTGTTCATGTGCATCTTTGAAGATTGTTGCTCTAAGCACACATTCAAAGTTCTTGAATACATAAACATACTTTGCCAGTGAAGCTGATTCTGATTCTTGCTTTCATTTCCAAATGAATAATGAACCATCAGGCTTAAAATCCTTGTGAATCATATAGAGCGCTGTCTATCCACCATGTGACATTTTGTTAAATAGAAGCTAAGATACTAGAAGTTCTTGTTCTTGTTAATGATTTGAACTGTGGTGGAGTAACACTAAACTCTGCCCTCTGCTCTCTTGCAGCCACAGCAAGTCATCCAGAAAAAGCCTGCTCAGGTATGGAACCCAAAGGATCATGCATGTACAAACACTCTAATGCAACAAACACTTGCAGGACAACATCACAATCACATTGCACCTAATTCTGTAGACAGATAGACAGACAGACAGACAGATGGACTGAACAGATTAAATACATAAACGGTATGAGCACATAGTGTTCATTGAGCAGGTTGTAAAGTTTATACAGAGTATTACATATAAAAAATAAATCATGCCTATTCAGCAAATTTCTTGATTACTGAGATCTTTGAGAAATATTGTACAGAATGTTCAACAGCTTGGCAGACATCCTACTTTCTGCCACCACCTCAGGGACTGCAGCTCAATTCCTTCAATCACCAAGCTGGACTTCCTGATCAGCCTTTTAAGTATATTAAGTACATAACAGCCTCTGCTTTCAGACTGTGTCTCCAACACAAAGCAACATAAAAGATGGGACTCATTACCACAGACTGGGAAAACATCTCCAGCAACATATTGCAGACATTTTGAAGGTTGTGAGTCTGTACAAAAAAATGGATCTGGCTGTGGTCCTTCTTGCAGAGATCCCTGATGTTCCCAGCTCACTCCAACCTATATTGTACATTTTTAGCCAGGCATTCGTGGGACTGGACTAAATATTCCCACTCTTTACCAGAGCAAAAGCTTGTCCAATTTATTCCACATTGATAGTGTTCAATAAAGTTAACCTACATACGCAAGTTGTGCATGCACGTTTTTACATTGCCAGAAACAGTTTTTGCATTTTAGATCAATGACTATCGGTGGTGCTCTACCCACAGATTTCACCAAACAAATCGGCAATAAAATGGTAAATAAATAAATGAACAAACTGCATTTATATTGAACATCCAAATTTTACATTTTGCCTTTAATTCAGTTATTTCAACTATTCACACACAATGGCAGTGAGCTATCATGCAAGGTGCCACCATCACCATCAGGAGTAATTTTGTTTAAGAATCTTACCCTAGCTTCAACATATGGAGCTGGTGATCCTACTGTCAACAATGCTATTAGTGGACAACCTGCACTACCTACTAACCACAGCCACAGGAAATTATTAAATGTTATCTACATTGGAAAACAAAAAAATTAGCCCCTTTACAAGGAATGTGCACTGTGTTAGGGTGTATTCTACAAATTGTGTAGAAGGAAGAACATGTTTAATCATCAATCATTTTGTTCAATCTGATCAAGTCTGTATTATGATACAAGTCCTCCAAATTGAACAGCAAAATGCATTGTTTGTTACTTCCCTTCAAAACAACACATACAGCTATCGGCAGAAAAAAAAATTGTCATATGGGCAAAGGCTGAGGTTTACTTACATTCAGACACAAAAACGACTTAGGTTTAGGTAAAGATCATTGTTGGGATGAACTCCATTGTTAAGGAACAACTAACAATGGGAAACAGGAAAATGTCAAAGTTGCAAAGTTGACAAGTTGCTACTTCTCACTTTGCTCCTGACAGATAAGTTATAATGCACTAGAGGTTAATGTCAGGTAAACATAAGTTGCACTTCTTTTTCATTTGCAGGTCTCATTCTTTGGATATCTAATGTGTTCACATACTGGTTTTCTCATCAGTTTGTGGTTCTTGTCAAGCATCTCTGAGGCTTATGACATGTTGGGCCAGTTTTGGACGGTGGCTAAAATCTTGTGTGAAAATACCATTGTTTTTTTCTTCTAGAAAATAGGTGAGAGGGGTGAGTTATTTTCTGGTTCTGTCAGTGAGTATTTCCAAAGTAAAAAATAAAAGAAAACAAGTATTTTCACATGTAGCAGATAATTAGGTGTTGTTTTGTGTTGCTCCTACATCAGAGGGAGAATGAAAGCAGAATGGTAATAAGTGAGTGAAACATGACACAGGACCCCCACCTCCAGCATGCCCTCACACTCCAGGAATCCACCAGCCTCCCTCTGTTCGCTGGTGTGGGCCACTTTTTGGTGTTAATGCATAACTCGGCTCTGATTTGTGGCTGTGTGGGAACAGGGTTGAGGTAGTTGGGAGGTGCTGTGAGACCCTGGGAGATGCAAGCCATAAAAATGTCAGTTAGCTCTCCCACTTCGATAGCCTGCATTATTTCAGCCCCACCACCACCAGTTTTTGTAAAACCTCAAACCCCTTTCATTCCAAAAGGATAGAGTGGATGTGTTACCCAACCAGAAGCTACAACAGTACACATGCACATAGCCACAGGCTCCCATTGAAGTTTTGGCTACTTTTGGCCCCCCCCCCCCCCGTCCTCACACACACACTTTTTTAATGTAAGTGTCTGAATATCTCTCCTCATTAATGCTCAGATTCTTGGGGAATCTAGTCCGAGACACCAACTTGATACTTAAGAGTTGTCTTGTATATACTATGCTACTTATAAGACAGTTATTAAATGTAGAAAGATTTCTTTTCAAATGATTTTTTAAAAAGTTCTTCCTCTTCAGTTTGGTAAGTGGCAGTTAGCAAACAAAAGAATAAGGCATTTCAGTTCTACTATCATGTAGGTTATGGGATGGAATGACGGAAAAAAGGACGCAACAACATGATTCACACCCTTTTTCTTCACTCTCACTGTTTGCTACTCCAATGCTAATACTGCTAACATCTAATGACACTTTGGCTACATTCACACTGCAGTTAAAAGTGACCTGAATCTGATTTGTTCGCTCTAATGTGACTCTGGTTTGTTTCTGACAATGTGAACAGCACAAGTCACATTGAATCTGACATTTCCAAATCCGATTCAGGCCACTTTCAAATGTGCTACTGAATCGGATACATATCAGATTTTTTTTGAATGCAACCGCAATCTGAACAGTCAGGTGGCATTTAATGCAACTTTGATGTTATTCTGGAGCAACACACAGCTAATGCCCCGCATAAAGACATCATTAAAATATTCATTTTCTTTCTCCTCTTCCTCCTTTTTAACATCACCCGCAACACACTGTTTTTAACATTAGACCATAAATGAGACTACTTGCTGTTGCTGTTGCCATATTCGCTTCTGTAAACACTGTTCTGTGCGTGACGTCATTAATGATCAACTGAGCATGCGGGTCACTTCAGGAATGTGAGCTGTTCACATCGCAGTCCGCACACAGGCCACATTTAAAAAGTGTAATATGAACAGCCAAACAAAAAAAAATGGATTATAGCAATAAATCGGAATTGATTTGTTTGAACGTAGCCCAAGGTTCATAGACCTGAACACTTTCACTGACTGTGTGCAAATGTTATTTTTTAACATCATTTCCTACTATCTAACATTTTTTAATGTTAAATAGCAGGAATTGCACTAAAACTCAAGTCTAACAAGTAAAACATGAGACTTGACATGTAGACTGGGGTGGCTGCTGGAGTGTAGTGTATGTGGGTGGAGGACATGAATAAGGATTTACAACTGAAAAATTAATATAGAAAACCACAAGGTTGTAAGAATATCTGAAGCTTCAGACTAAAGTTGGCGTGGGAAAATCTGATTCAGGTACAGCTCTAGTTTAGCCCTACCTAATTGGAAATAATGGGCAATAATGGGTGAGCATGACAGACAACAATAAAATCTAAAGTCAGTTTAAGATTTCCTAAAATATGTCCCTTTCATTGTGGGACAATAGTTCTCATAAATACTGAATAAATATAAACACTAAGCTATTGATTGTAGGATGATGATACTTCTTAGTATACTTGTTTCTGTTGTCTTCTTCAGTGATTTTCAATGTTCTGTCTCCTCTCCTTCCTTTGTATCCTCTCTACCCCAACCGGTCGAGGCTGATGTTCTCTCACATTGAGTCTGGTTCTGCCTGAGGTTTCTTCCTGTTAAAAGTTTTTCCTTGTCACTGTCGCCAAGTGCTTGCTCATGTGGGAATGTTGGGTCTCTTTAAAATGAAACCTGACCAGTACGGTTTAGACCTGCTCTATGTGTAAAGTGCCTTAAGATGACTTTTGTTGTGATTTGGCGCTATACAAATAAAGACTGATTGATTGATTGATTGATTGATTGATTGATTGATTGAATTTACTGCAAATTCACAACTAGAATATATACTATCCTTTATACTTAAAACAGCATTTAATTTGATTTAAATCATCATACTCACTTAGACACACTCAACAGCCAAATATTTAAGGAAATTGGAAGACACGCTTTTAAGTTTAAAGCACCATAATAATTTTCCTAACTCACTCCGATTGATTACGATTGATAACTTCTTTCCTTATTCATTTTTGAATTACTCACTTAAAATCTACTTGCTTCTACTTCTTTTTTTGTGTTTATAAATAGCCTCAGTATTTTGACATGGCGTGGTTTAGGGATGTGGGAGAGTCCTTATGTTTATGTCCTAACCCTAACCCCCTAATCCTGTTACTATATTGATTGTTTTGTGTTGTTTGATTGTTTAATCCATTACCATTATTATTATGTTTTGTTTTGTTTTTTCGTTTAATCTTTCAAATTTTGTGCTTGAAGACCCCCCTGAGGTAGGGGGTGTCGGGGGGGTCAGGGAAATGCTTAATCTCAAGAGATTTATCCTCTTATTAAATTTGAAACAAATAAATATAGTAATGTCATCTTGACACAGCTACGTCCATGGTTTTCAAAAAGCTCAACAATCACTCTCTTAATTTCCGAGTATTTATTTGAGTATACAGTAGAGATTGTGTCATGGGTCAAGAATTCTTCCTCCTAACTAAGACTTAACCTGTCTCTGTTCAAAGACTGTCTTTGGTCTCCTTGATCTCTGTCTGACTTCTGGTTAATGACTTTAAACCATTTCCAGGGGAAGGTGGTATCTGTCCAACAATTACAAGGAATGGATGAATAGAATCACACCCTGACTTAGACTAGGACAGACTCAGTCAGTCATTAACAGCCAAATCAACAGGGACCTCCAGAAGTGTCCCAGAGGGTCTCCTAGTGGGCCTTCAATGGCTAAACTCTCAGAATATCTAAACAGAAAAGTTACAGTCAGCCCATAACACCAACCCTAAGTCTAACCTTTCAATACCTCAAACTCTCTCAGTACATTCTATAGACAGGACAACTGCTGAGAAGAAAATTTGTGTGGTGTATGACATCATATGTTACAGTAATCAGGAAGGGTCAAAGTCATCGACCAAGACTCAGTGGACAGCAAAGAATGATTGAGGAGGTCATTTACATCAAATGACAAAATGTAAACGCTATGAACGGGATCATCACGTCCCACAACTCTACAACTCTAATATTAATCTTTTTGTAACAGTAATTGATAATTGTTTTGGAAGGATGCAGTCCTGCAGATAGGTGTATCAGATCAGAAAGGTTTTACTTTATTGTAAAAGCCCCCCCCCCCCCCCCCCACCACCACTACCACCACCTTTTTTCTCTCGTCTTCTCATATGGCCCTTGTCACACATGGTAGCATTTAGTGGGCCCTTCAAGGCTGAAAAGTCTTTGAGCACTAATGAATGGAGCTGGAGCTGCAGAATGCAGACAGGCTTCGGCCGCTGAATGGGTGCACCACCACAGCCTGGGAAAGAAAGAAGGTTATAAATGTCAGTTATCCTCCGCATATAAAATGAAGCCATGTGGAAAATTAAATCCATTTCATCGAGGGAGGAGGAACATGTTTTTTATTTCCTTATGGTAGTTTTTCACAGTAAAAAAATATCAAGTTACACTTGTTGTGAAATTATGAAATTTAGGGAGCTGTTTTTAGGGACCCTATTTTTAGTTACATTATGAATTCTTGTGTAAACAAATCATATTAAGTAAATATACTTAATAAATCATCTCAAAGTTTTTAATGGTTAAGTAATTTGAAAACAATGAATTGGAAGTGAATCCCAATATTTATTGAGTTTACAAACAAAGAAAGATTTTGGCAAGTTGAATCTATCGATGTGAAGCATCTTCATAAAGTGTAGGTCCACATGGCGACAGGAGAATGAAAAGGATCCCTCAGAGTCTAGATGCTGATGCTGAGTGGAGCCTAAGCTTAATTAGGGTAAAAGCTGTCAGCACATCCATGGTTACAGTGTGAATTATATATTATAATATGTAAGTATTCACACCCTTTACTCTGTACTATGTTGAGGCACCCTTGGCAGTAATTACAGCCTCAAGTCCTTTTGGGTATGAAGCTACAAGCTTGGCACACCTGTATTTGGGGTATCTCCCATTCTTCTCTGCGGATCCTCTCAGGCTCTGTCAGGTTAGATGGGGAGCGTTGCTGCACAGCTATTTTCAGGTCTTTCCAGAGATGTTCAATCGGATTCAAGTCTGGGCTCTGGCTTGGCCACTCAAGGACATTCAAAGACTTGTCCTGAAGCCACTCCTTCGTTGTCTTGGCTGTGTGCTTAGGGTTGTTGTCCTGTTGGAAGGTAAACCTTCACCCCAGTCTGAGGTCCTGAGCATCCCACAGCATGATGCACCACCACCATGCTTCACTGTAGGGATGGTATTAGCCACGTGATGAGAGGTGCCTGGTTTCCTCCAGACGCTTGACATTCAGGGTTCAATCTTGGTTTCATCAGACCAGAGAATCTTGTTTCTGATGGTCTGGGAGTCCTTTAGGTGCCTTCTGGCAAACTCTTAGCGGGCTGTCCTGCCTTTTACTGAGTAGAGGCTTCCATCTGGCCACTCTACCATGAAGGCCTGATTGGTGGAGTGTTGCAGAGATGGTTGTCCTTCTGGAAGGTTCTCCCATGTCCACAGAGGAAAACTGGTGCTCTGTCAGAGTTACCATCGGGTTCTTGGTCACCTCCTTGACCAAGGCCTTTCTCCCCTGATTGGTCAGTTTGGATGGGAGGCCAGCTCTAGGAAGAGTCCTGCTGGTTCAAAACTTCTTCCATTCACGAATGATGGAGACCACTGTGCTCTTCAGGACCTTCAATGCTGCAGACATTTTTTTCAGTTTTCTATTTTTCATAAATTTGCAAGAATTTCTAAAAAACCTTTTTGACTTTGTCATTATATGGGGTATTGTGTGTAGATTGATGAGAAAATAATTAATTTAATCCATTCTGGAATAAGGCTGTAACATAACACAATGTGGGGACAGTGAAGGGTGTGAATACTTTACAGTACACTGTACACAGGGATCATTTGGAGATGTTCTTTTATACTTGTACAGATTTTGAGTAACATCTATTCAGTCAGGAACACTCTCGTCATAGATTAAACCATTTATTACAACAAATGGTAATATAGTTTTACTTGGTGTTGAAGGCTCCACTCTAAGATGCGCTCTGGATTAGCCAACAGCATGCTGAGCTAAAAACAGGTAGCACAATGCAAGACCCCCTTGGAGTTGGCTGAAAGAAGACATGAATTGTAGATTGACCCTAGAGCCACGATGGGACCCTGAACCAGAAGGTGGAGGCTGAGGTGGTGGAGGCAAGCTTTGCCAGCAGCAGTGTGAGCAATGGTTAAGCTGGAACAGTGTAGATGGGAGTCATATTTAAAGGGACCGCCTAGTGGTGAGAATGGCTGTGATTGGTGTGTGACTGATAAGGTGTGCTGATTCGATCAGTGTCATCAGTGTCGATCAGTCAGCTGATTACAGTTGGGGCGTATGACTTCCATGTCCTGCATGAACTAACACGTTACTTCATTATGTTTAATTTTCTGTTTCAAGCCCATCTCCTTATAGTACTCTGTAGTAGTATGGCCCAGGGCTACTCTAACTTATTCCTACTTATTATTAATACTTATTTGATATATAGTTTTTCTTTGCATTTAGACTTAACTTTTTTGTAGATGGCGGGGTGAAGGGTGGGGGGTAGTGGTAAAATACAAATTATACTCGAGACATATGTATGAGAAGTATGACTGATAAGTGGGCTTCACTTAATTAGTGATTTAGAACTGAGCTAATGGATGTTTCTGCATCAGACATGGCCCTGTCCCATCATGCATATTACCATTCCCTCTGGGACAATGTTGAATTTATCTGCTCAGGTAGCTTGCTCATTAATCCTGTGAACAGCTCTGGTTGTGGTCATCCTCGTCTATCACTGACTGTGAGTCAGTGTGGTATGAAATAGGGATTCTTTAACAGAACTGAAATAGTTTAAATTACATAAACCATACTATTTTTCATTACAGGAAGAAGAGGAGGAAGAAGGAGAGGCTGGAGAGTCCCCAGAGGAAGATTAAGCTTCTGCACCGTGAAACCTCTACCTCATTCAGCTGTCAGGTCTTTCAAAGGGAAACGACTGCCTTGACCACTTATTTTTGACTTTTTCCACATAATTTTTGGTTTCATTTCATTTGGAGAATTTCCATGTCCAATTTTTCTTTCAGTTTGTCTTTGGGTGCGGCCACATAGATCTGTCACTGAATAGGCAGAAATATTGAATATTTGTATGTTTGAATTCCTTTGATCCATTTAGAATGCAGCTACATGGGAAAGAAACATGCGCTGCTTTGAGCCTCCATTGGCTAAACAGATTTTAAAAAATGTGTTCAGTAGAAAGTAAGCTCCAGGCATTTTGTCTGTCATCAACAGACAGACCAGTTGTCAGCCCTGTACAATGATCTGACACTCCTCAATGCGAATTTGCTGAACACAGACAGACACAATGACTAAGTGTGGCCACACCCCACATGTATCAAATCTATGGCTCAGGGTCTACAGAGCATCATTATCTTCATTAGCATTAGCCGGGTTTGCATCAGACAGGCAGATACTCTATCTCTTTCTTACAAACACAAACAAATACATGCTCACTCTGTCATACATCCAACCACTGATCCTCCTGAAAAAGTCTGGTTTTGTCATACAGAAATGTACAACACATGTCTGCTGTTCCAATATTTCAGTATTGACTGTAAAACAAACCCACTCTCCCACCCCTTAACCAAGCTGGTGTGAGACCATCAAAGACAGGGAGATGCTGATATTGTTCCTCAGGGCAGTGATTTATCCAGCATTTTGGCTTTAAGCCATTTTGGAAAAGGAGATTGATGAAGTTGTTAGCACTAGCTCAGAGTTAGCTGTCCCAATACATCATCTTTTATATTTGCACAAAGGGCATCTTCAAGTATCTCCTTCCTCTCATAATAATCACCTAATGCAATGTGATATAGTTTCATGACATTATGTAAAATAAGTTCAGGTTTTAATTTTTGGTGCAAATGTATCTCATGTAGCCATGGCCAATATACAAGTTTGCCCTTAATTAAATGTTAGATGAGGATTAGTTGCTTAAATCTATAATCAAACCTAAACTAGGGGCACATTTCACACAATTACCTTAATGGAATAATGTTCATTATAAAGGATAAAATATTCTAAACCTGAGGTGTGAGGTGTACGAGTAAAAATAGGATTAATGCAAGCAGCATTCTATGCTTCATAATAAGTATAATACCAATATCTCTACCACAGTGTCAAATCATCGGGCAATATTTCTGAAGAGAAATGGACAAACAGTTTAACAGGGCTCTAATTTTATTTCTAGTGGGGCAGTTGTTGTTTTTTTAAAGAAATAGCAACGCATCTCTTTTTTTTAACATTTCACTTTAGGTTTGCACAGGATGCAGGAGCAAGCTGATTTAAGCGATTACTGAATGAGTTTGAAGTAAAAAGGTGTACTTCAGACCTAACAGGGCAATGTGTTTCATTAATACTTCCCTTTTATCATCAATGAATGTCGAAATTGACCACTCTTTGACATTAGGTTGGGGTTTGATAAAATTTTATCCAATTCAGTGTAAGATCTGCTTACTGAAATTGATTTCAGTATTGATTTGAATCCATTCAAATTTGGAGAATCACAACTCAAAAACTGTGGCTGAAATCTGTATGCTCTGAGGAAAGAAACAGTTTGAAGTGGCAGCCTAATTAAAGTTCACAACATAACTGCAGCTTGAAAATAAGATCAATAAAATAATAAAATACATTTTGATGCCAAAGATGCTCAGTATAAAATAACTAACTGTAAACTGTAAAATATATGTTCATAGTAGCACAAGTAATGAAATGCTGATGAAATATGATTTGGCACATTGAAATAACACTAGTACTGTTAAGCAGATTAACACCAAATTATTGATATCATTTCAATCTTTTGCACATCACAGATGTGACCTAATATTAATGTTTTATCCATGCTGCTTTTACAGTTCTTTTATTTTGTTCACCTTCAGAGCATGAAGTAAAATGAGTAAATAGTATTGTCAAGTATTTTCTCATGCATGTGTTTAAAGCTTTAATAATAATAATAATAATAATAATAATAATAATAATAATAATACAGCTAAGGTCTTATGTCCTGACTCTAGATGGTTTCAGTTATGTTATAACATCAGCTTTGTCTCCCTGTTATTGGTGGAAGAACACACCTGTTTTATTGGTCTAGAAAATAACAGAACCTCTATACATCATAACATTACACCACAACAAAACTGTCAAACATTGCATCAGACTACTGTATACCACTTCCTCAAATTCTCATTAACAAGCTTGAATACATAGCTTCATTCATTTTGTTGTCTGTGCGACAGAGCTTTAAAAACTTAACTCCATTATTGATGCAAAGTAATCTACACACTTGGTCTTGTAAAAAACCTCAAGAACAAAAACCACAAGAGCAAACCACACACGTTACCTCAAGACACACTTGATACCTGTATTAAGTAGCAGCGTGACACTGTGTGACTCATCTCGCACTGTAACTCCAGGGAACCTTGCATTTAAGGAAAACTGATGGTATGCCAGATCTTACTGGTCACTGATATGCAATATCTTCTCATAATTTCAAACTACCTCTGACTCAGCACAACCAGCTCATGAAGTGCACGCTGTTGCTTAGTACACACAAACCAATGTACAGGCAGGCAGTGTGCATTCAGATATTTGTTAATGTGTAACTTAATATTGTACATTAAAGCGAGGTCATGCCAGTTGTTTTGTCATGGGTAACAGCATTTTATCTGCAACTGTTTTGTTTGATCCAGTCAGGTAAACCCACAGCAATCCATAAAGAAGCAAAAGTCAGATATGACAGAACCATGTGCATCAACATTAAAGGGAAATTCAGCATTTTACCACAGTGGCCTTATTTTTTTCCAGTTGTGGCCATCATTCATGTGGCCAAACAAGCTGTTTTACTTTGATTAAAGCTGAATTTGTAGCATTCCACATGTTTTGCCCTCTGTGGGAATGAAAGGTAAAATTAAACAATTTTCAAACTGCAGCAATGGTGGCAGAGCATTTGGAGATGTGCTTCTGATGTTGTCACATATTGTTAAAGATATGTGTAACTCAATGAAAATACCCTCAGCCAGCAACTTA
Organism: Scomber japonicus; assembly: GCF_027409825.1. Classification (NCBI taxonomy): domain Eukaryota; kingdom Metazoa; phylum Chordata; class Actinopteri; order Scombriformes; family Scombridae; genus Scomber; species Scomber japonicus. The sequence goes on along the minus strand of NC_070600.1, from coordinate 2,994,769 downwards.
CTTTTGCCCTCCACATAATGTTCAAGGCCTACATCCATTTTTTAAAACTTCTGTTTAGTAATCTCATATGTAATGTATATGTAATGTTATTGATTGGCCGATAAAGCTAGGTGGTTAGCACAATGTTATTTGAAAATAAGGGCTATTATTTGAATGGAGAGCTACATATTCTTCATTGTCTTTATAATAATAATGTACATATACAGAGTTTGAACATCAACCAAAACTTGTCCATGCAGACAACATAACTTTACAATAGTTGAACTTTAAAAACTTGTGGATTTCACCTTTAACCACATTATCTGAACAACATTTAATAAAAATTCCATACAGTATATTATAGTGATATTGGAGCATGGACAGTAATTCTCTACCCTGTAAAAAGTTGAAAAATGAAAATTAGTTTGTGTTTAATAGATTCAATGTTTAAACTGAGGAGTTGTTGTACAACTTGATCACTTGTCTCATGAAGCCAGACTCTGTTGTAAAGATCAAAACTATGAAAAGACGTAGGTTGCTATAAAGACCTCTGACATTTCCTTTAATTGGAGACAAACTCTGAAACCTGTCCAATCCATCCACATGTCCATATGTCCATTTTAAGGCCATGCTTCGAATATTATTTTTCTGATGTGAATGGTCTAATTTCAATACAATACTTGCATGTAACATTGATGATGCTCTTGTTAAGCAGGGGCATATCCCCAAATGATTTTAACAAAATATAATATATGAATATGAGTAAAATCAAATGTCTCAAATTAAGTTATTGTTACGTTGCAGTCTATACAGTTTGTCTCCATTAGCATTCATGTACTTGGTACTGACATACCTGACATTTGCTTCTTTAGAGATTCCTGGAAAAAGCCTAGATTCAGTGGTCTGTTTTTATACTTAGACACAAAAGCAGCTAATGTATTAAGTACTGTTTTTCTAATGTACCGTAATGTTAGTTTGTATCTAAACTTTGTAATGAAACATATTTTTCATAATCTACAAACTGGGACTTCTATTTGACAAACTGTTAACTTGAATTTATTTTATATTGATTTACACAGTGATTTAAACAGGATCATGTCTTTGTATGACACTACATGATATAACTACAAAAATGTTTTTTTGGCTTTGAATATTTAGAGTTGATTTTCCTGAGTTATGTACTACCTATATATGTACAATACCTCAAACAGACTGATAAAAATGGACTTATCATTTGACAAATACCTACCTCCAGTCCTGAAAAGGAATAATTTTGCCAGTTTACTTTAAGTATGAGTTACATTGACACATGATGTAATCTATATGAGGACTGCAGAAGCTCCTTACTTAAAGTATTGTGTCAGATCATTCAAGCTTCTATTCTCAGTACATTTGGATTTTCACCTTCAAAGTGACTTTCAGGTTTTAAAACAGATATGTTTGGATTTTGTATATTATATTCATGAATATGTTTTCTTGTTTTTATTAGTAGATATTGATATACTTGATTAGCTGTTTTGTGTACTTACACAAATGTGATTTTCTTTTCTTGTCATATGGTTGAACCAGATATATATGGAATTGCTTTTTACTTAGAGATAGATAGATAGATAGATAGATAGATAGATAGATAGATAGATAGATAGATAGATAGATAGATAGATAGATAGATAGATATACCATTTTTCACCTGTCACCATGGCAAACTTTTAAAGGTAATTTGCTATTTTGAACTGGGCCAGAGGTAGAGCCTCAGAGGAGCTACGTTGATTCTATCAGCCTGCTTTAGTCAGAAACACCAGTTTAACAGAGTTTGTGATAAACTCTTACTAACCAGCAATCTTCACAGTGTTTTGGACTATAACGGTACTCCCATAGTATAACATGTGAACACAAAGCTTTATTTAAAAGTACTGTTTGTTTCATCCCAGACAGCCAGAGTTAAAACTGTACAGATGTTAGCTTTAGATGCTAACGAGGTAGCAACATACACATATGTTAAACAACTGATCAAACTCTTCTTTTAAGTTATTTCTGCTATTTCATGTGCAATTGTTTTTCTGGGCACATGTATGAGGCTAAGTGACTAATGACCAATATCTGAAATTGGAAAACATACTGCATTTGATAATAGCCTGTAATGCTAGTGTGCAGAAGTATACAGGAAAACAGTGGATGCAGCTGAAGCTGTATACAAACCATGTCACCGTAGTTACTAGATTCACTCTATGTACTGCTATATATACTATGTACTATATATGTACTATATACTTATGAGTCACATGACATTGTTTATGGTAAACATAAATGGGATTTTTACCTCCAGAACCAAGGTATCTGAAATAGCTCCTATCACTTATCAATTTATCCACTCACAAAGTAAGACTTACAATGTCCTCTGCTTCCAGTCCAGTACTAGGCTAAAACTACGCTAAACACACTTCAGACCAATCTATTTACTGGAAGATAAATATATCTTGTCTTGCAGACATCAGACAAGTGTATATCCCTAAATGTTTAACAGTAATCACTATTAGAGAAACACATAACCCACTATTAGTAGTCATAGTTTGCAATGGCATTTTTTGTCATCAAGGTCTACAATACTGTTTGAAAAACAGAAAATAATCTGGGGATGCTACATTTCCACCAGTATGATAAATTAGTAAAAGATATCGAGACACTGTGCGGGTTATGCTTTATCTAATAATCCAACCAATCCAAACAGAGAGAATCACAGGCTGCTGTACTGTATAAACTGTGTGCACTGAGGCAGTCTGATCAGTAGCTTTGAACACATGGCTTTGAAACAGACAGGCTTTATCATTTAAAGAATCATTGAACTCCACACCATCCATCAGCCATAAAGAGCACGTGTAGACATATCAACGTGATCTTTATCTATAGAAGTTTTGAGCTTTTGGAGTTTGTCATTTCCTTCAGAGATGTGCACTTGACTTCAGTAGAGTATAAGACACCAGCTCATGTTCTCTGGAGGTGATGTTACCTCGCTGTCCGAACAACTGTAGAAGCCACTGTTGATAAGCTTTCAGCTCTGGGAGTCTTAATGAAGTTGATCTTTTCTCTTCATGATGTTCTAGTACAATCGAAAACACATTACTACCTCCACAAAGGCCTACTTTTTTACCTCGTTTTCAAACTTAAATACTGTTTAATTTCAGGTGTCTGAGAACATGAGAACATCTTTTGATTATTTATATATATATATATATATGTATATATATATATATATATATATATATATATATATATATATATATATATATATATATATATATATATATACTTTTATACACAGTCTATTTTTGTGGAGGGACAGATTTTATACATGTAACCTCTGAAAAGGAGTTTTCTTACCTTATACAATGTTCTGTAGTAAGCTGTGGAGGGATTTTCCAGCTCTCCCTCTGCCTTGCTCTTTCTGCATCATTACTAAGGTCCTCTGCAGTATCTAACTTTTGTTGCTTTCTGTATCCACATAGTATTACTGTCTTGGATTACACTACAAACTTGCTTGCTTGCTAAACAAAGTCTTTATAGATATTCACTACGTTTTATTCAGCACAATAAAAAGTATGGCATACATAACATCTGTGTGTGGGATTTTTATTTCTGGGCTTTTTACGGTTCAGATGAATACCGTTTTGTTGCCAGGATTTTACTGTGTATTGATAACTGTCAACAAAACACAGTAGTCATCTACACTGATGAAAAATGTGTTTTCCTGGAAACACAGAATTAACTATAACTTTTTGTGGCTTTTGCTCGGTCATTATGTTAGCTGCCACTTAAGGTTTAAGACAGCTGTAAATGTTTGTTGTCTGGAACAAAATCACATGGTCTCTTAAATCCCACTGCTGAGCCCGCAGAAGCTGCGCTTGCAGTGTTAGTCATATGCAGTCACACAGTAAAAGGAAGTCTCTGACTTTGTTTAAAGGTTAGTCATGTACTCTAGTGTAATGCAGTATAATTACATTATTATGATAGGCTCTTGCCTGGTTGTTGTTTGCATTGTGTCAGAGGACTCAACCTTCCCCCTTGGTGTAGCTGTCTTTTTGTAGCACTGTGAGGGCTACAAAGCCAGGTCTCACTCACAATGCACAGCAGCCAATCACTGTCCCAGCCTCTGTTCTGTAAAACTCATTTACATGCCACGAGAGGTAATGGGTCATCAGAGGTTTAAATTCATTTTGGGACAGATTGCTCCAGCTTTAATTATTTTTGTTAATTTATGAAAGTTTAAATCTTTCATCATCACTTGTGAAGAAAGCTCTATTATAAGTGTCAATGAATGTAATATAATAAAATGCATAGAGGTCAACTCCAGTTCTGCCAATAAAGGTCCTTTAAAGGACAGTCAATAATAGTACAGTTACAGATAAACACTATCATTCAATGAATCAAATTTCTGTTTTATAAAGCTATGGATCTGATCAACACCTCTTGATCTGTTTGCAAGAATATATTATTGCAATATTTTTTTAAGACAAGATTTCATGCAGTATCTTGGTTAATTTTCACAAGAAATATTCATTATAGTTTGATGAATTGTTATTCTGTTGGTTCCTATTTGGTGATATCCTAAAACAGCTGGACTGGCAGATTAATCCAATTATGGTGCTCTAGTGAATTATTTTGGCAGCAGTATTGTGTGTGTGTGTGTGTGTGTGTGTGTGTGTGTGTGTGTGTGTGTGTGTGGAATTGAGTCAAAATAAACTACAGTGCAAACCGGGTCTGTATCGATACTGCAACCATGTACTTGCATTCTAAAGTTTGACACTAACAATAGCCCTTGCTCTCTCCCACCTACTCAGTTTCATATGTTACCATACAAGCTGCCAATGATAAAATTGCAAGAATTACAACCTCAAACTGTATTGAAAAATGTGAGTACTGTGTGATAAGGTTTAGCCGTTTTAAGCGCTAACATGTTTTCCCCTTAGGGCTTTCCATGGCTGTGGATTGGATTTGGACTTGGATTCAGATCAACTCTGGTGTCAATATTAGGAATCTTAGTGGACCTGTATTTGCAACATTAAAGCCTCTAAGGAACAAGTTACGAGACTTTTGATGTTGTTGAAATGTTTCAGTTAATTCATAATTTACTTTGCAGTTCGTAAAAAAAGGTTGGCACTATAATAGTTTCAGTATTTGTCCCTTTGTCCTTTCCAGTGTTTTCCTCTTCTGGCTATGGTGTGATCTGAAATCTTCTGAACTTTAGTGTCTTTTCGATATGTTCTGTTGGTGCAAGAAGCTGTTGGTCCTGAAAGGCTTTCTCATTCCAGTGTGGTAGGATAGGCAAGGCAAGGCAAGGCAGTTTTATTTATATAGCGCATTTCATACACAATGGCAACTCAATGTGCTTTACATAAAACAGAAAAACATGCAATTTGAGAAACATTAAAACATACAATTACCCCCCCCCCATAATAAAAACAAAGTACAGAAAAATAGAAAGATAGAGAAATAAAACACTATAATAGAGCATTAAATATAAGGTTGCAGCATAAAATAATGATTTGCTTTAAAATCATTAAAAGGACATAGAGTGCAAATAAAGGATTAAAATGTAAAGTGAGAGCTCAATCATAAACACAGGAGAAGAGAAGTGTTTCTAACCTGGATTTAAAAATGTTCACAGTTGGGGCTGATTTCAGTTCTGCTGGTAGTTTGTTCCAGTTGTGTAAAAGCTGCTTCACCATGTTTAGTTTGAACTCTGGGCTCAACTATCTGACCTGAGTCAGTAGATCTCAGAGCTCTACTGGGTTTATACTCTACTAACATGTCATTTATGTATTCTGGACCTAAACCATTCAGTGATTTGTAGACCAGTAGCAGAACTTTAAAATCTATTCTATAGCTGACTGGGAGCCAGTGTAAAGACTTTAGAACTGGAGTAATGTGCTCTGATCTCTTTGTTCTGGTTAAAACTCGAGCTGCAGCGTTCTGAATGAGCTGCAGCTGTTTAATGCTTTTTTGTGGGAGTCCAGTCAGAAGACCGTTAAGGTAGTTGAGTCTACTTGAGATGAAAGCATGAATCAACTTCTCTTGGTCTGTTTGAGACATAAATCCCTTCACTCTGGATATCTTCTTAAGCTGATAGAAGCTGTTTTGGTGATTGATTTGATATGACTGCTGAAGGTCAGATCTGAGTCTATCAGCACACCAAGGTTTCGGACTTGGTCCCTAGTTTTTAGAGAGAGTGACTCCAGATGTTTACTGACAGCAATCCTCTTCTCTTTATTGCCAAAAAACAATGACCTCAGTTTTGTCCTGATTTAATTGAAGGACATTTTGGTTCATCCAATTAGTTACTTGCTCTAAACAGTGACACAATGACTGTATTGGACTGTAGTCATCTGGGGACAGTGCTAGGTATATCTGTGTGTCATCTGCATAACTGTGATAGTCTACATTAGAGTTCTGCAGAATTTGAACCAAGGGCAGCATATATAGACTGTACAGAAGGGGTCCAAAAACTGACCCCTGAGGAACTCCACGTCATAGCCACTCGAGGATATTGTTGTCATCTTAGAGGAAGCCCAGGATCAACAGGATGAGGTTAAGATTACATGTCTGTCTTGTCAGCAGTCCACACATGCAATTATTCAGCAGGCATTTCATGGACCAATCCAAATTAGTAATCATTTTCACATCATATTTGAAAGATTTACATTAAAGTTATCATTAAGTCATTACAGCAGCTGTGAAACTTATTTTAGTTTATTTTAGTTTATTGTATTATTATTTATTTTATGCAAAACTAGAAACTAAATTTCTGTCCTTTGTTTTCTGCTTCTTTCCCAAAGGAAAACAGAGGACAAGTAATTTCAGTTAGACTCTAATGAATTAATGAATATCAGAGAATCAATCAATCATTTTCTCTTTATGTTTTTTTAATTTTAAATTCAGTTAAATATAGAAAAATAGAAAGAGGCATAGGTTTTCTCCAGAACCATCCAAAGACAATGGAGGTCAATGCAATTGAGTTTGAGCTGCACAAATGATATTTGAAAATCTATCAGCTATTTTGTTCAAAAATAGTATCAGTTCCTAACAGGTTTTCAGAGCTTTCAACTGACTTCATCAGCTGTATTTATTTGAACTGTTTTATACTTCTATGTATATTCTCATTTGTCCGGGTCACAGTTATTTCTAAGCAACAATGATTCTAAGGCAACTGGACTCAGATTTGTCTATGAAGACGTTTCGCCTCTTATCCAAGCGGCTTCATCAGTTTCGGTCTGACTAGTCCTCACTAGTCTGACACACAGTGGACGTAGACCCAGGTATTTATCCCTGCGGAAGTGACCGTGAGTTTCACCTGACCATTGTTTTGGCCTGTGAGTCATCCCCCGTGAACGACAGTCGTTAGGAGTGGATGGGGCTACTGGCAGATTACAGTCGTTAGGCATGATGTGCGTTTGCCTGTAAACGACAGTCGTTCTGTTCGTTAGAGTCACTTGTTGTAGGTTTCGGGCATCTTTTGTTCTTAAGTTTCCTGGGAATGGTTGAAACTGCAGCATTGTAAATAGGTGATAGATGGTGTCTCAAACCGCCTCCCCTGTTTAGGGATGGTTTTTCGACTTTCACATAGATGGCTTCTTTAACTCCTCTTTTAAACCACCTGTCTTCTCTGTCCAAAATTCTGACATTACTGTCTTCAAAGGAGTGAGCCTTCTCCTTTAGATGTAAATAGACAGCTGAAACTGGGCCTGAGGAGGTTGCCCTTCTGTGCTGGGCCATTCTTTTGTTTAATGGTTGCTTAGTTTCCCCAATATAAAGGTCTTTGCAGTCTTCGCTGCATTGGACAGCGTATACCAAGTTGCTTTTTTGGGAGTGAGGTAGCCTGTCTTTTGGATGCACCAGTTTTTGTCTGAGGGTATTGCTGAGTTTGAAACAGACAGGGATTTGGTGTCTGTTAAAAATTCTCCTGAGTTTCTCGGATACTCCAGATATATACGGGATGACTATGTTTTTGCGTTTTTCCTTCGCTTCTGTTATCTCTGAGTTTTTGTTCTTTTTGGAGCATGTCCTTCTTTTAAAAGTCCAGCTGGGATAGCCACAAGTTTCCAGAGATCCCCTTAAATGTTTATGCTCTTTTATTTGGGCTTGAGTGGTGGTAGGTATTTTATCAGCCCTGTGTTGCAAGGTTCTGATGGTGTGAGTCAAAAAGCAGGTATTGGTCAGTGTGAGGGGAACCCCTGACCAACTACATGCATACCAGAGGGTACTGCATGGCATCGCTGCAGAATGCTGTGATAGCCGACCCTGGATCCAGAAAAACAGCCCCAGACCATCATGCTTACTCCTCCATATTTAACAGTTAATGTCACACACTGAGGAACCATCCTTTCACCTACTGAGGCGAGATGAACAGAATTAGTGGTGGGCATAGATTATTTTTTTAGATCTAGATTAATCTCACTGTAATCGTGGAATTAATCTAGATTAATCTAACTGTAATCTTGGAATTAATCTAGATTAAAATGGCTCATTTGAATTCTGCCGAAGGCATTCAGAATATGTGTGCTGCACCTTGTTTTAACCGTTAGAGCCAATAGATTTTAGGGGAAGTATCGAAATTTGTGCCAGACACATGATTGGCTAACTATAAGGAAGCAAATGGATCGTACACGAAACGAAGTTCGTTGCATTCGTCCGACAGAAACCCCTCCCCCACAAAAAATGAAGTTAGGTTAACGTTTAATTGGTTGTAAACAAACACGGCCGTGTTGGACTTACTAAAACCAGCGTTTTTTGCTCTCAAGTACAACTTTTCATCACAAAACTTCAAAGGTAAGACAGAATATCTATTAGTTGATGTAAATAAGTGGTTGTTTACCTTTGTATTCTTTGGCTTCTGGTTCACTGAGTTTTTGTTGTAGGACAATAATAGTGGTACTGTTGAACTCGCCAGGGTCTTAGCTTTCATATGCATATGCTATTGTTGTTTGTGTACCATGAAGTATCAGAGAGGTAGCAATGGAAATGTGGAGAGTGGGTTGACTTTCTGACGCTATTCGGATTTTGATATTTGATAATTAATATGCTTGGTGTTTGAGTTGTGTTTGGTGTGGGTAAAAATGACTTATATGTGCTTCTCTTCACAGTTGAAACTGAGACTTGCTTACTACGACCACTATGAACCTGTGCTTGAAGCTGTTGTCATGTGAGCTGCCTATCACGCAAGCTATTGACTCTCAAAAAGTTGTCTTCTGACTCTGTTGTGGCTTTGGGTCTGCCAGACCTCTTCCTTTCAGAGTTTCCCCCAGTTTCTGAGTGAAACTGTACTCACTGACACCTTGACTTTCTTCACAATTTCTCTGTAGGAAAGACCTACATTTTTAAGTGTTTTTGTATAATTTTCAGTTCTGGGTAACCTTACCTTTTCTTTTTCTTTTCTTTTTTTTTTTACCTCTGGCAGTTCACCACTTACCTTTGTACCATTTGAAGCTATTTGTGGACTTGAACTGCTTGAATTTCAATAAAAAATTAGAAGGTGGGTAGTTCTAAAACTTTTTTTTTTTTTGCAAATCTCTTTATTGGCATTTTTAGGCAAATGAGTAATATAAACACTTCAAAGTTCTAAAACTTTTGACCAATAGTGTAGGTCTATGGGATTACTTCAAAACTGTTATTTCTTCACATTCTGTTCATCATTTTAGTTAATTTGAGAATGCGTTAAACAAAAATTCTGGCCAATTTTTACATAATGTGGCTGTCTTCAGTCTTGAAGCAGTGAGTGGACTCTGGGCATGACACACAAATGACAAGCAACTCAGTGTCAGGCACCCACTGACTCACACCCAGTCACTTCCTTTCCTTAGTGACTCAATGCCCCATCACCACCACCAAGTCCAGTCATCGAGGAACAATTCCCTGTCATCTTTCTCTCCTCTTTTGACATCTGCAATTCATTTGGGCTCCAGTTTGCCCCCTGCTTCACTTTTTACAGTGGTCTCTCCATTCCTCCTCCTCCTCCTCCTCCTCCTCCTCCTCCTCCTCCTCAGCTTTTAACATGACCTCAGTTTAATGAAGCAAGAAGCCTCCCTCTCCACTTGCCGCTGAAAACTACTCCTAAGTGGCGTAATTGCGCACCATTCATATTTCTGCAAGAATCAAAGACATACATGCCTATTCAGAGATGATCTGCAAATTCTGTGGCATCTGAACAAGCAAGCAAGATGAGTCAACAAGACCTGAAGGGAAAAAACACATCCTCTGTGGATTAAAGACAAATGAGATTGCTATGCACCCAGAAGACCAAGATGTATAGATGGCAGAGAAAGATATTTGTTGGCAAAAAAAACTGCAGCAACATACTGAAGCTGGTTTGTGGGGAATTCCACCTCATGAATCTCATGACAAAACCCAAAAGACACAAGAGTTTGAGAATGCTGCATAGTCAGAACTAGGCATACTGAGAAGAGTATGCCTAGCTGCTGCATGGGATGATCACTCCAAAACAAACATGCAACTTTTGAACCATGCAAACGTTTGATAAAATAACAAAGAATTGTGATTATTTTTTTTTCCATTTTTCAGTATCCTGAAACCCAACAGAATAAAGCTCATACCAGGAGTAGGGTTAGTTCTGGGTTAGGTTACGGTTAGGGTTAGTTCTAGAAAATTGTTAGAAGAAGGTATTTTGCATTGAAAACATACAAATTCACTTATTTTAATTCACTTCAATTTTGTTAATTAAGTTAATTTAATTTTGACTTACAGTGATAGTATGTGACAGTATCCCATACTACAAAAAGTGTATATGTACTTTGTTGATGGATACGCTAGGTGAAATATCAAAACCCAGATTTTTATAACTGGAAATACCCTCATCCTCATACAATGGAAACACATTTCCCCAAAATTCAGCTTGGCGTTTGGTATATTTGGAAATGTTTAGATTTCCACAGGCATTTTAAATATGGTTTTGAGGATGTGAACAAAGCTTGGCTGCATGACATGAATGTGTAAAGACAAAAATGTGATTTTTCTGTCTCCTTGAATGGTGTTCAAACATCATTAAAAGGTGCTGTATTTGCCATAGCGCTGGACTGACATCTAGTGGAAGCTCAGGAACATCATTTATTCACCCACAGCCTCTTGTTTATGTTATTGCAAAAGAAGGAACAATTGTTAAGTTATTATTTGATTTATTCCGTCATAGAACTGTGTTTCTTTATCTCCAAAAGATCAAAGCAGGTAATGTGGTCAAGTGGAAAACTAAAGTGAAAGGAACAATGACATGAATCTTTCATACATTTTTCAGTTTTAGCTAGACTACACTAACTTTAACTAGATTGTTTTGAAAACTGCATTCATAAATAGTTACATTTTATTGAATATTTTTGTACTGACTTGTTTCTGGGGTTGGACCACACACAAACATGTGTGTCACATGAGTGTCACACCCCCTCTACACAGCACAGTCACCAGGCAAAGCTGAAAATGAATGTAGTGGCCTGACTCTCAAAGTCTACATACAAAGCCTTCCTTAACATATGTCTCCATAATATTATGCAGCAGCTCCATGGCAACCATGCTGGCTCAGGCCTAGGCTCTCCCAGGCACAGATCCTATATGTGCCACTGCATAACTCTGGTATGCAACAGTTACTCAAACATGTAAAAGTGTGCTAGGGTCAGGTCTTGCAGGATTGCTAACTGCCTGGAGAGAGCCTGTCTGCACATAGTAGCCCTATAACTTGAACATGATGCCTCTCCTCTCCCTATTGGTCTTTGGAAATAATAAGATGATGATCAAACAACAACTGAATATAATTATTGATGAAACTGAAAAGCTTCCTTAACAGTGATGACTTTGGCTTCTGCCACAGAGAAAGAGCACAGCTTTTAGTTAGACAAACAATCTAAAGTACCTTCTTATTATTATCTGGTTACTTTTATGCAAACAGATAATGTAATCCATTGCTTATGCATACAACACAAAATAATTGAAAATTGCTTTTAGGTGTGGAATAGAAAATGTATGTGTGTGATAGTCTGTAGTTTTGGCCAAAGCCACAATTCTTAAACGAATGACTCCAATTGAAACATGTTGTGCTTGTGCAGCACAAAGCATTTAAGGACGGGGCATTTTTTATTTTATTTATTTATTTATTTTATGTTTTATTTATTACAAAACAGTATAGGTTTTGTATGACATAATAAAGTCAAAATTGGGCCAATGACAATTTTGAAGGTTACAACCCTTAACCCTGGCTCCTAGAAATGACTTTTGCATACTACTTTACTTTCAACATTTAACCAAAACCACAATCTTTCATAAAACTTACTCAAAGTGCTTTTGTCACCACAAAGGGAATTCAAGATACAAAAACTGCTTTTCTGTCAAAGTCCTGCACATTGTACATACACTTCACCCTGACCACATCCCCAGAACTACCACGCAGTACATAAACTCAGACCAAACTTCCACAGAAAAAACACCACCTGTAAGCATGATCCAGTCATAATTAGCATAATTGGCATAATATTTCAATTTAATCATGTAATTTAAATCATTTTAATGTACTTTAATGTAAATCCTTGAAATGAGAATCTAATTAATTTAATTCAACTTAATAATTAATTATTTGATAAATGTAGGGGCTGTGTTTCCAGTGCAGGGGGGTAGGACCTGTTCTGGTAGGGACAAGGCCTTCTCAGGCAGAGCTTAAATTGAGTCTCAGCTAGACTAAGTTGAACATGCATAGTGGTACAGGCCGTACCACTATGCATGTTCAACTTAGCCTTGCTGTCTTATGTGGTTTCATTGAGCCTAACGTTGGTCATCCTGGATAAAAGGTATCACAAAGCTGGTTATTAACTAGATCAACTACATACAAGTATATTCATGTGAGAGGGGCAGAGTTGTTCATTACAAGCAATGTCATCATCAGAACCATGAATGAAGTACTTACTATGAAACAAGATGAAACAGTGATATCAGATACCTTCTGGAAATTCTGGTTATTGCAACGAAGCAGTCATATTCAATGTAAACAATTTATGTATATATGAATTGACTTAGCTATTTGATAACTAGTTTCGTTATGCAGGATCCCCAATGTTAGGCTCAGTGAAACTAGGTAACCTAAAGAGAGCCAGACTGAGTTGAACTTGCTTCATGGTACAGGGCCCTGGTGTTACCCCTAATGTCAAAATAGTGATTAAAATATTAGTCCAAGACCAGCAATCACCAAAGCAGCCTCGTAGTTAATACAACTTGCTACAAAATTTTTGTTAAGATTTTGCAATATTTAGCTATATCTATGGGGTGACATAGTTTGTTTTGGTAGAGATACAGCACCACACCAAATGTGGTACGCCTAATGCAATGAGGTAAAGATTAAGACTGTGGGGCAATCTTCCAACAGGAAATATTTGCAATGAAATCCAGTCAAAGGTCAATCACAACATATTTAGAGTAATTTAGTGTTGAGGATATGAACATTCTATAAGCACTGTTTCCAACTGTCACCAGATTGTGTTTATGATATAGACTAGTCTTACTCCATAATATGGCAAAAACATGCTTTGTAAAAAAAATTAAAAAATAAAATAAAAATTAATAATATTTCAGTCAAAAACGGTTCCACTTAAGAAAAAATGGTTTGATATGTGGAACAGCATGGATTTATAAATTGGGACAGTCATATAGGCCTGCGTTATTATAAATTGGCACAAGGAGCACTTGTACTTTTATATTCGCCAATTATCTGTTTTGATACGAGTAGAATCGTTGCTTTCAGAATGTGTATTAACGTAATATCTTCCTGAAGTGCAACAATTGTTCTATATCTTCTCTCATTTACCTGTCCAGCTAAAATGTGTTATTCCAAATATGTATTATGGGAATCAGAATGACCGAGTGAGTGTCATCCCGGAAGTCGTAATCATTCAACGTACAGGAAACACGAGCAGCTATTTGGTGGTGGTTTTACTGCGGAGGGGTTCCTCTTCTCAACACCAACGATCTTTGTCGCAAGTCAGAGGTGGTGTGTTGAACGGTTACTACTGTGAAAATTCGCTCTTCGGGAAATAATATATAATCTGTCCTCCAACATGTCCGCCAGAAACCCAGGGACGAAGCTTGGTAAGTCTTAACGCTAGCTGGAAGCTAATTCTGTTTCGTTAAAAACATGTCCTGTCAAAACATGTAAAAAACGTGCTCATCTCCGTTTAACACAACTTTTTTGACATTAAGATGATCTAACGGTTAATTAATAACTGTATTTTGCCTTACATCCATTTTCACCTTTCAGCGTTAAGTAGAAATGTTGTATTGAATATATTCAGAGCAGCCTTCTTCCTCCGGTCAGTTTGATAAGTCACATTTAAAAAGGTAACTGACCTGTTGAACATAGAAATATTACTGTGTTACCACTGTATGCCATTACATAACACAGGCCCTGCTGGGTAAAGGTCATATCTAGCGTTAGCTATATCTTAGTAACTACCTGCACTTTACTATAACATACAGGCAGCATACAGCTAACTATGTAGTGGTATGAGTGCTGGAGCTGCAGTCAGGACTCCTCATGACCGTTTAACTGAGAACTCATGACCGCTCTTCTCTTCCTGCTCATCTGACTAGTTAAACCCTGCTAAACCTCAGCTCTGTATTAGTTTTACTGTAAAAACCATCTCTGATATGATGTGATAAAGTCACCAACTAACTTGACCTCCACATCAGAACACATCAGTCTGACATGTTTTTATATGTGTCACTTCTTTAACACATAGAAGTTCAGTTCAGTTTCTTTGTCAGCTTTTCATGTCTTTACCTTCCCTGTCAAAGAGTGGCTTGTTCATGGTCGATGACCTCACACACTGGAGTAAATGTTGATGTTTAACATTGACTATCAGCCCATCTATGTAATATGCCAGGGTGAAAACATTCTCCAACCCTAAAGTGAGATTTGAGTGTCTGTGCACATAACCTTTGTTCATTAATGTTTTGTATAGTATTTATTTAAAGACTTAATGCATCATAAACACATGTCACCTTTTGGGAAATCCTCCTGTTTGGCCTTGTTTTTCCCAGACTCACATGAGGAACTAAGCTTTATTCTGTCCAGTAGAATCATGCTTAGCTTAGCATTAACACAAAAAACAGGAAGCAGCAGAATCAAAGTGAAAAAAATGAAAACTTTCCAAAACTCCCTTATTTACATGTAGTGTATTACATGTGTATTGTTTTTGTTTGATGATGCATCAGGATCCATCTAATAGTTTTTCCTATCTGAACAAATTTCCAAAAATGTTTAAATTGCTGCTTCTGAAAAAATGTTTCACAAAGTTAAGCAATAGAAAGGGAAGTAACACTGGAGGGCAAAAACACTTACAAACATGTTTTTCTGTTTATCTGCATCAGACCTGGAGAAGATATTCAAAGTGAGAGTGAACACACAGGCTGTCCTGAAGAGAGCTCAGCAAATCCAAGGACAGAAGATCCCCAAGAAGCAGTGGCAGGTAAATGAATAAAGTTCAGTACGGGACAGTATGGGATGGTATGGGACAGTATGGGACAGTATGGGATGGTATGAATGTGAAGCATGGAGATCTATGTAACATGATCTCTTCATAAAGACATAGAGAAGAAATGTGAAATTTTTGAATTATAGATGCTAAAAAAGTCCTCTGCTTTATGTACAATGTAAAAAAAAAAGAAGTATTCCTTTGCATTAAATATATGATGATAATTGTATCATATTTTATTTGCTGATAACATTTAAGGTGCTACAATAATTTGCATCTGCCACAATTTCAATATGTGTTAACTCTATTTTAAGTTGGGCTACAACTAATGATTATTCTGCTGTGTCTTGACATTCTCGAATATTTTCAATATAAATTAATTATAATTAATTATCTTTTCATTATACAATATCCATTATTCTGTAAAATTGCAAAACGAATAACAAATTCCCTTTGGGGTTACAACTAACAGTTATTTTATTATTGATGAATGTAATTACTTTTTGATTAGTGTGATTCTACAGCTGAAGTGTCTCCAAATGTCTTGAAAACCAAAAAATATTCAGTTTATGAAGTTACATGTTTCATATTTTAGAAGCTGAAGCTACAGAATGGTTGCTCTTGGTAACTTAACATTTGACTCATTAACTTAATAATGAAAGTAAATTGATTATAAAAATGAGGGCTGCAACTAGCAATTATTTCCATTATTGATTAATCTGTTGGTCATGTTCTCGATTAATTGATCAATGGATTTGTCCATGAAATGTTAGAAAATCTTCTTGATTTGTGGAAATGTTGATCAGTGCTTCCTACAACCTGAGCTGAGCTTGTTTGGTCCACAAGACAAAGATATTCAGTTCACTGTCATAGAGGACTAAAGATCCCAGAAAATATTTGAGAAGCTGGAATCAGAGAATTTTGATTTTTTTTTCTTAAAAATGATTTAAAATGATTAATAGATTATTTAAATAGTTGTCAGTTAATTTAATAGTTGGCAATTATTCGATGAATTGATAAATCAATGCAGCTCTTATAAGAATTGTCACCACCTAATTTTCTGTTGGTTTAATTTATGAATCTATTGACTGTTTCAACATTAATTCACAACTTTGGGGTTTAACATGAGCAACCATTGAAGAGAGCATCACATACAGAAGCTTTAACCGTTAATTAAATGTTATTATTTGTTATTGTTATTTGTGATATCGTTAATATCACAAATAACACTGTATCATCCAGCCTTCCAAAATAGTCTAAAAAGCAGATGTCACACTAATGTCCACAGTATTTATATGACAAAGGATTTGACAACAGTGACATTTTAGTTTGAAGACAACTTAAAATGATTATCTCTCATGTTAGGTGTCATGTCTGTGTTTGTCCTGCAGGCTGCCTGGCTGCTGAGAGCTGTCACATGTATCGACCTGACAACTCTGGCTGGAGATGATACACCGTCCAACGTCCATCGGCTGTGTCTGAAGGCTATCCAGCCTGTCCGATACGACCTGCTCAAGAAGATGGATATGCACGACAAAGGTCTACTGCTGCTACTGTGATGTTTTACTTGGTTACAGTATATTGGTGCCTTTACATGTAACCAGTTTTGTAATCAACTTTTTACAAGTTTGCATGTGTGTAAGAACATACTGCATATAAAGAAAGAACAGTGCGGAGCAGTTGGATGAAAGGAGAGATCATTGCATGGAGCTATGTGTTAGCAAATTTAAAATAAATGCATCCAGAGTCTGACTAAAACTGAAACTAAAACAAACTTGCCTGTAGAAGTCTAAATAGGTCAGTTTCCACAACTGAGCATTGATCATTTGTCAAATGAGACACTTTCATGTTGTGAGGACAAACTCAGCTCTGTTTGTCTGTTGCCTGGCTCTCTCACTGAGCTGTCCAGTTGCTGACACAGACACAAAAAAAAACTAAAGAGGAAAGGAACCAGTGTCTTCTGTCACTAATAGTTCAAATCTGTAAGCCATGCTTCCAAAATAAGGTAAATGTAGAGGAATGTGGTTAATGATTGTGTGTATATGCAGGTTACTACAGTGCATGTTAACACATTCCCTGATGACCCACATAACCTGCTTTCTCAGAATAACCTTCTTACTTTGGTGCATGTAAATGTACAGATTTTAATGATGATGACTTTTTAAAGAAATTCAAAGATGAGCTTGAGTGATGAGCAGTTACAGTTGGAGTTTATTAACCTCTTAATCCCTAGGCCTCTGACTCAGGCCCAAAATGATTATACTATATCTCTGCAACTACAAGGTCTATATGAATAATATTGGTCTCATAACAAAGGAAAGTCCTCTGAGGTCACTGCAGAGGTGAAAGCATTAGCATAGATATTTCTGGGTCACAGTAAATGAAGATGGAACATAGCATAAATACAAGATTTAATTTCTGCCTTGCCAATATTTGCACTTTTAGAGTTCTTCTTCACAACTTCACCAACTCACAGAACTCTTTCACAGACACCTCCACACAAATGTTCCTACTGTGGAAACTACTGTGGAACCTAGAGAGAATTGAGTAGTCAAGTGTTTAACACATTACACCAGGTCTATAATGATTGTGTTCAGTGTTCATTTATTTTGTGATTAAGAAATGATCAGAACAGTGACTCAGTCATCAAGTGTTGCCATTTAATTTTCTGTTGATTGACTAACTGATTAATTGGCTAATTATTGTACGTAAATAAATATTTCAGGTTTTGTCCATCATGACAAGTAATAATAACATTGTAGTCAATCAGGTAAATAGCAGAGAAATGGGAACACAGTGACATCACTAAAAAGAAGTCAGATAGCTGGGTGTGGTGTAAAGTGTAAGTAAACTTTGACCCTCAGCTGCTCAGAATCTCAGATTGTCTGCTCAGACCTGAATTCAGCCTGCAGAGGGCGACACAGACCAGTGTTTGTTCTTCACTGCTCTGCTGCCTGTGTTGTGTGCCAGGAGTGACAACAGCTGCAGTGTGTGTGTATCCGTCTCGTGTGGCTGACGCTGTGAAATCACTAAAAGCAGCCAACTCCAGCCTTCCTGTTGCCTCAGGTAAGTCACCTGACACTGAATCTCATCTATAGTGGCCCTTTGATGCAGAGATACAATAATGAATTTCACAAAAAGTTAACTCTTGGTTTGTGTTTCCTCCTCGTCCAGTTGCTACTGGCTTCCCAGCAGGCCAGACACCACTGGAGACCCGGCTGCAGGAAGTCCGTATGGCTGTGGCTGACGGTGCCACTGAGATTGACATTGTCATCAACAGGATGCTCGCTCTCACGGGACAGTGGGAAGGTAGGCTTAGGTCACAGAATGAGAGATGCCTGCATGTCCACAGGAAAGATCTGCTTTCACTTACAACTTTTAACAAGTTTTTAAAACATTTGTAAAGAGCAAGGAAGTTTTCTGACTAGTCAGAATTATATGGATTCAATCAATGTACCTTCTCTAGACAACAAAAACCGCTGGGAGGATGAGCTTGGTTTTGACATCACAGATATTTGGGACGTGGCCCTTGATTACATACACTCCTCATCAATATGTGCATGTCACAGTCTCGTTCAGTTCAAAGTATTGCATCGCCTGCATTATTGTAAAGTTACCATGGCAAGAATACCCTGATACAGACCCCTTATACATTAGATCCCAAACAGTGCCTGCAGCCCTTTATCATGAGTTTTGGGGATGTTCTAAATTGGATCAATTCTAGTCCTCTTTCTTTGATTTATTCTCTAAATTATTTAAAAAACTAATTCCTCCTTGCCCCCTTACTGCTGATTATTATAATAAATATCTAACAGATTCATTTCACCCTCACATACGACAATTGAAGTAAAGTGCAGCTGGACACCCCTCAACCCGCCCCCCCCTTTTTGTTTTGTTTTGTGTTTTTCTCTCTCTCTTGTTTATTTGTGTGTGTGTGCATTTGTGTGTATGACTTGTTTTCTTCTTTTTTGTAGGTTTATTTCTTGATTTTCATTTTTGCTAAATTCATATTTGTCTTATATTTAAACTATATTACAGCACATCTTATCTCTCTATTTGCTTGTACAATGGATGCGTTAGACCGAATTCACCATTGTGCTTTGTGAATTTGATGTTGATGTGCATTAAAGAAAAACTCTCTAAAAAAAACAACCTTGAAGGAAAATGTCAGTGCACTGCTGAAACAATAAATCTGACTTGTAACAAAATTGGTAAGTCACAATATTAATGAAAAGCAGTACACATTATTATTTTGCCATCACAGTGTAGCTTCTGGTGACACTTAAGAATGTTGTATGTTTGTATTCTTTGGTGAATGCATTAAAAGGTTTTTAAAAGGTCTCACATTCTGACTGTGAATCACCCTGATGAAGGCCCAGTGCTGGAACATGTTGGTTAAATAAAGAAGAGTCTTAGTGTTGCATTGCTTTGTTACTTGAATACCTAGTTTGCAGGTGAAGTAGCATAGCATACTCCTTCTCCGTGTATTAAGACTATAGGAATTATGGCAGGTTCAATTCAGTGTTTTCAATTTTGGTTATTTATTTAATCATGTCATTGTTGTCTGTGTCTTCTACAGCCATGTACGGTGAGATCCGTCAGTTTCGGGAGGCCTGTGGTGATGCTCACATGAAGACCATCTTGGCTATTGGAGAGCTGGGTACCTTGACCAATGTCTACAAGGCCAGTCTGGTCGCCATGATGGCTGGTTAGTCTCACAACAATTCAAGAACCTGTCTGAAATTGATGTCAAGTGAACATTTTGACTTTTCTTCAGTCCTAGAGTGAGATGAGTAGCTTGTTATCAGTCTGTCTGTACAATAAATATGTAGCTTGGAGCTGCAAGAGTAACTTATACTGGTATGTTTAAGTACGGGAAATAATAGATTGCACATTTCAGATATATACTTCAAGTGGGCACACAGCTGATATGTTCTGATGTTTGGCTAATCTAAACCACCCATAGAACCTGGCAGTTGCAATATCGCCATTATCTCCCTCTTTGAAAACAACAAGGGGATCATTTGGATGGAGTAAAGTAACCTGGGTAACACATTCATTTTTATCAGAGCTATTCATCCTAGCCAAGAAACAGGAAATTGGCTTTGTACAACTTACTAAATGAACCAGGGGCATGGCCTCTGATTTGCTTAAATGAATCCTGTACCCAGAAAATCTACCAAACGTGTTAATTATCCTAATGAGAGCTGGAACTGATGTCTCAGGGTTACATAAGAACACCAACACATCATCCGCATACATTTATTTTATGACATCTGTCTGTGACTTGTAAACCATGAATAGAGGATGCTGTTCTGATGGCCTCAGCCAGTGGCTCGGTGGCCAGTGGTGATAAGGGGCAACCCTGTTTTGTTCTCTATATTAAGGGAAATATTCTGATCTTAACCCATTAGTCATCACTGCAGCTTGAGGTTTATTGTATATAACTTTGACTCATTTTATAAAATTGTTGCCAAGACCAAATTTTTGTAATGTGTAAAACAAGAAGGACCACTCAATTTGGTCAAATGCTTCCAGAGAAAGCATAAGGCCCGCTATAGATTTTTGTTCACTTTTGTATAATATTGAGAAAAGTCTAATTAGTGCTGTGTGATATTACGATATAAATCATAGTGCAATATAAAAATGTTTACTGTACAATATAACCCTCTATCGTTTATATCGTAATTTTAACGTGTGGGTTACTGGGTTAGCTCTGTTGCTACACTAACGTTAACGTTAGCGTCTAACACCGCTAACCAATGTTAACATTACTACGGTTTAGGTACTCAGTGTAAAGTACAACTCAACGTCAGAATGACCGTCAGATAATAATAATGTATCATGTGAATTCATGTTGTATGAACAATGAATGAAGGCTAATGTAACTGCAGCAACACTACTACTTTGCGGTAGTATTTTTACGTCACCTGCAAAGACTTGTTTACGGCACTGCTAGGGGAGCATAGATATAAACAACATGGCAGAGGCAGAGAGCTTGGCGGAAAACACAGTGGAAACAGAACCCAAAGAGGAATTGGTACCGAAAATACTATATCAGGACATATATCGTTATCGGGATATAAAATTACTTATATAGGGATATCAAATTTTGTCCATATCACACAACACTACGTCTAGCATTATTAGTTGAATTCTGACCTTTTATAAAACTAGTTTGATCTTCTTTGATCAAGATAGGCAAAAGATCCTCTAAGCAAGTAGCTAGAATTTTAAAAAGCAATTTATGGTCCTCATTTAAAAGAGCTATTGGTCTATAGGAGGAGCAAGACTCTGGCCACTTTCCTTTCTTTAATATAAGTGATATGTTAGCCTCCCTAAGTGTCTGTGGTAGTTCTATAACTGAAAATGAATGGTTAAACATTTGAAGTAATGGTTCTGCAAGTAGGTCCCTAAACTCCTTATAATATTCAGAACAAAACCCATCAGGCTCAACTGACTTCCTACTCTGAAGGTTGTTAATAGCTTTTATTACTTCGTCTCTTGTAATTCGGCCATTGAGAAAATGTTTTTGTTCTTACGATAAAGTTGGTAGACTAATCTGGGCAAAAAAATCCTCTAACAATTGATGCAAATCACTTGTCTGTTCTGAGGACTACAGGTAATATATTTTACATAAATATATATATTGTAATATTTCAGCAGTCATTTATCAGTGTATTTTCAGATACCCTGTTGCCCTCATCATTAGCAACAGATGCTATAGATTGGAAGTCTATTCTTTTTTTGGCACGTTAGGCAAGACATTTCCCTGGTTTGTTACTAGGGCTGTGCAATTGCCTCTAAATTTCAAATTGTAGATTGTCATTGCTCTAGTCATTGCCAATACATGATTAAATCGGCAAGAGGGGGGGGGGGGTTACGTGGCACGTTTTTTGTTATAATGACGTTATTTTTAATGTTTTGCATCACATGCAAAAGTGAGCAACACCGCTGCACTGACAAGCCGGAGACGTGTTGCTCCTCCTCACTTCAAGTCACTGTCATTAACTTTTAACCTGCAAAGGCGGCAGTGCTGCAACACTGTAGGAATTTACGAAAGCCCTTGTGTGAACATTTCAATAGTTACACATTAAAACAATATTTATTTGCAATTACTCTATTGAACGACACCGAAGCATGAGCAAACGGGCTGAGTCAGTTTGGATCAGAGATGCGCCCTGTCACTGTCAGCACAGGGCTGGCTGTCAGTCTACCCTGTACTGAGAGAAGAGAAGAGAAGAGAGAAAGTAGATTGTAGGTCTGTTTGTAAACAGGGCTTCTCTAACAGTCGTGTATTTCCTCCAGAATCATCTGTTAATGCACAGTAGAACGCCTTTTTTTTTTTTTTTTTTTTTTTTTCCAAAATCGCCTTGATAAACAGCAAATCGCCTGGCAACCCTCCAATCGCCAATATATGATTTGATCGCAGATCGTCCCAGTCCTATTTGTTACCATGCTCATAGAGCCTCTGTTTGGAATATCTGATTCTTTTCTCTGCCTCTTTAGTAAGTTGACAATCTCTAGCTGATCTGAGAGTGGTTATATCTTTCCACAAAGTTGGTGTTGGAGAACTAATATAAGCTTTTTCTTTGGCAGACAGTTTGTTCTGTAGGGACTTTTGTTTTTCTTTGTTTTGGCATCTTATAGTGGCTGAATATGATGTGATCAAGCCTCTTGTAAAGGCTTTGCCTGTCTCCCGTAAAAGTGAGGGATTGTCTGTTGATTGTGAGTTAATCGATAAAAAAGCCTTAAATTTATTTGAGAAGTAGGATATAAAAGTATTATCTTTAAGGATAACCGTGTTAAGTCTCCATTATCGAGATTGATCTGATCCATAATCACGCTA
Organism: Scomber japonicus; assembly: GCF_027409825.1. Lineage (NCBI taxonomy): Eukaryota > Metazoa > Chordata > Actinopteri > Scombriformes > Scombridae > Scomber > Scomber japonicus. Next base: position 2,971,432 of record NC_070600.1, on the reverse strand, counting down.
GCATGATCAAATATAATTATATTGCCTATGTTACAAGACAAAACTAGGCATAATAAAGTAGTCAATTCAGGTCTGACATCCGTGAGGCGTAGAGAAGAAAGTATACTCCTTATTAGAGGGATGAAGACTTCTCCACACATCATCAAATCCAAGGTCTTCACAAATGGCACAAAGAGCTTTTGCTTCGGGAGAAGGAGCTACATTACTATGGGGGAATCTATCTATGAATGGGTTTAGCATGCAGTTAAAATCACCAGCCACAATTACTATATCAGCTCTCAGTTCCGCTAGGTCCAGAACAACTTTGGTAATAAAATGTGAAGGGTGAGCCGGTGGGTAATAAACATTCATGATTACAATCTCCTGTCCTTGTAAACTACCTTTAATTATAACATATTGACCATTTTTATCCTTAACACAATTGGTCACTGTAAAGGGCAGAGTCTGCCTAATAAGTACAGCAACACCCCTGCTCCTGGATGTAAATGATGAGAAAAAATACCTGACCAAACACTCCCTGTTGTAACTTCAGATGTTCTGTGTCATCAAGATGGGTTTTTTGCACCAGCGCAATATCGATATTTTCTCTTTTTAAGAAGGTAATTATTTTCCTTCGTTTTATGAGGTTGTGGATCCCTCTTAAGTTCCAGGTGCAGACCCGTAGTTTTTTAATCTTTAATAATAAACTGTCCTGGCACACTCATCAGTTACAGTCTTTTTAACATCAAATTCCCTCTTAATGTTCCCTGTTGAGCTGTGGTGGAAGTATAGTGACAGAAAGAAGAACTTTGCCACTAAAAACACTAACATTAAAACACAGAAGACTTGATTTGACTCATTTGGACTGTTGAAGCTTCATATTAGCTTCTGATCAACTTTTGAATAAATATTTGGAGAAGGACTGTGCATTTTGGCTCCCATCACATGTGCATTATGAAGGGATCTTCTAATGGTCAGTATGAACAGGAGGAATCATCATTACAATAAAAACATAAGATGGACTTGAAAAATTGTGACCCTGTCCTTTTAATAAAATGAGATACTAAGATTGTGTAGTAGACACATTTGCTTATTCATGAAGCAAATGTTTCTGTCAGCGGCTCAATTTGAGTTTGTCTCAAGGCTTACAGGCGCACTCATGATTTCAGTAGCTGAGATTCCTGGTTACAGGACAACCCAAGCAGCTCACTTTATTTAATCAGCTACTCCTTTTCAGTCTTGTTACTGTTGCCACTGCACATACAACAGTACCACACCACTATTAAACCAGAGGCTGCAGCCTGAAGAGGACACCATGCATGTTTTCTCTGTTAAGTAAACATTGATTGACATTGGTCTGATTCTGATGTGGCACTAAATAGGTTTTAGAAAGTCTTAAGTTAAAGTCAGTCGAAGGCTCGGTGTAATTCCTGTTGGCGTCCGGTTTGTGGCGCTGCAGCTTAGATTATTCTCAAGCCTTTTGAAAAAGTAAACCTCATGAGTAGAGCTCTTTCTCTCTTGTCTTGTACACACACACACACACCCACACACACACACTGGTTAACTAGCCATCACATAATAAGCCGATTACAGAACCAAATTGTCAGAGGCTCTGATAGAGATCATTATTAAAATGCATTGCTTTTGTCGCCACACTCGCTCCTTAATCTCCCCTTGTTCCTATGAATTGCGTATGAGATTCCTGAAATTGAATGATAATTTCACCTATTAATCTCTGATGCAGGCTATTTTACACTGCTGTTCCCCGCCAGTGTCCCCCTGCCCACGCAAATGAATAGAGCTTCATTACCGCCACCCGCATTTAATAACCGTTATCCATTATCTGGTAATTAAGACTCCCCATAACGAATCTTAAGGATTATGCCAGTTTGAGGAAGAGGGGAGAAAAAAAGGGGGAAAAAAGACCTGACTGGAAAAATACATAGAACATGTCTTTAATGAACTGGAAAATGTTCATCTTGTTCTGTTCAGTAATGAACAGTCATTATACACCAGGGAGACAGAAGGGCTGATTTTTTTTTTCTTGCCTCCAGTCTGCAGTTTGTGGGTAATCTATTAAAAGAGTGCCATTTCATCTTCTATTTTTATCAGGAAAACTGATAAAACATAATTGCCTGTGAAGGAACAAAGGAAAAATGAAGGATTTTATTGATGAGCGTGCAGCTGCCCTCTGTTAGCCATCAGCAGCAGCATATGTTCTTGTCTGGCCAGACCAGACTGTCAGAGTAATGCCCCGTCCATCCACTGTCTGCACCCTCACACTAACACTGTCTGACTCTGCTTTCCTACTAGCTGCTCACTCATGTTCAATCTTCCTGTAAAGTGTTGAATGTGAAGCAGCTAAATAGAAAGCACAATGACAGACTATACTACATAGTCTCTGTGTTCATGTGTTGAAGACTTGGTGTCCCCTGCTTAAACCCACAGGTTCTGACTTCATCAAGACGTCGACTGGAAAGGAGTCCGTCAATGCTACTTACCCTGTCGCCATAGTGATGGTGAGGGCCATTCGTGACTACTTCCTATGCACAGGCCACAAGGTACAGTACTTAATGCTACTTTTCTGTAAGACTTAAATATTTCCTTGTAAATGAGAAGAGCTCATGAGTGACAAACTGTAGATAAGTTGGATGGAGTCCTCTGTTCAAGCTGAATTCTATGATTTATTTAATCAGATTTTTAAGGGCACAAATTTGAAACCTACTTAATTTCAGTAGTCAGATGCACCAATACTTGTGGAGGTCAAGACCAAAAATCACCTAAAACAAGCAAATGCAGTGTTTTCTTTCAATACAGTATTCACATATTTAGTTTTTATGTGTGGTTAAAAGTGTAATGCAAACTTCCACAGTTAACCATATGAGGTTTTGGGCTAATCTTTATAACCATATATGTCCTAATAAAATAAAATCTAGTTTTTTTTATGTATGCCTCTTTTATATATCATTATTACAATAAGTGACTACCAACACAATGTAGACAATGCCATGCTGATTATCATGGTAAAGAAGAGTGTGTAGTGTTTTGTGAGAAAAGAGACAAGAGAAATGTGTCCTTTATCACAGAAGATACACTGAAACATGGGTGTGATTACCACCACACATTATACACTTTTTAGTCATTTCTTCATTACTGTAGATTACTGTAGATCAAATCATTTTGCTAAAGGAAATAGCATGCCGTTAATAATGCTTGCCTCCCTGTTGGTGCCCTGGTTTAAACATAAATTCAGTTCAATTCAATCATCACCAAATGTGTCTGAAATTAAATTCAAGATCCTATAATATGTGTGCTCTGTTCCTCATATAACATCCTAACTACTCACATAACTCCACATAATAATTCCACATTGAGAAATATGCAGAGGCTCCATAGCTCCATTAACTTTGAATGCAGTTGAAAACTGAGGAACTTGCCACACTGAAAAATATGCACAAGTGCACAATGCACTTGTGCAGGAGTCTTGTGCTGCTGTCATGCACAATGCACAAGTGCATTGTGCACCCATCGCCATGCATGAGCGATGGGACATTGCAAGTTAAGTCACAACAATGTGTGCAGACAGTGCAGGAATATGACAGCAGCACAAGACTCCTGCTATATGAACATATGCTGTGCACCGTGCACAGGTTGTGACAGTGGTTTTGAATGAGCAGCATGAGTCAGTGAGCAGCACGTAGTCACATTGTGATTAACGCGTTAATGCTGACAGAGCTATTATTATTATTTGCTCTGGCTTTTATTGTTCATTTTCCTCTGATACAATTGATAGTACAGCCTAAACTGTTGAAGGTCTGATATTGTTTGAATTTTTGCTGAAAATGCAGAAAACAAATGACTCAGGTCAACAATAATGAGACAAAAATATTTTTATTCATAACTCCCATATATCCCACATTCAGGTACTTGTAGAACTTCATATCCTGCTGTTTCTCATATCAAGTTGCATCTCCTGATTTAAGCCATGCCGATCTCAGCGTGTTAATTTTTTTTCTTTTCTTTTTCTTTACCTCAAACATTTTTAGATATTTTTTTGCTCACTTTGAACATAGATTTGCTTTTTTTCTGTACAGTGTCATTTAAAAAAAACCCCACTATGTGCACCAGAGTAAGCATGTTAAATTTGATGCAAATTGAGCTAACAATGACACAAAAATCAGAGATCTGCACAGAACAGGTCCTGCTTAGGTTCTTCACAGTTTGCAATTTATGTAGACCTTCACATTGTGGCAGTTTGAAGCGTCAGCCATGGTCTAAACGTTTTGAGTTGAGCTCTGTTAGTTTTGCTGCAGAATACATTACTGGATGAAACAACTAATACTAAAAAATAAAACACTGTTCAATCATTTGCATTTATATCTAGATTCTTTATAAATCTTTAACTGCATATTTCAGTCAAACATTTTTTCAAGTTTGATTAACAAATACATGTAATATTACTGTACCATGTTTCATACTGTAAAGGCATAGCCAAAAAGGCAACATTTCTGCCACAAAATGTTAGTTTTTTTTAATTTCCATTTTTGCTTTTTGTTTTTTCTTTGATTTTTGAGTAAGTATTTATGTCTGTGTAGTAGTTAAACAATTACACCAATGAAACCTTCAAAGTTTCTGAAGTGAATAGTGTGTGTCCTGTTAACACAGGTGTGTGTGTTTCCTCAGGTGGGCTTTAAGCCAGCAGGGGGGATCCGGACAGCCCAAGAGTCCCTGGTGTGGCTCACTCTGATCAAAGAGGAGTTGGGCAACGACTGGCTCTGCCCTCACATGTTCCGCCTGGGAGCCAGCAGCCTGTTGGCTGACATCGAGAGGCAGGTGAGGACTCGGCGAGCGCACACACACACACACACACATATATTTTGTAACTAGAACGCAAGTACCTGAGTAGCTCTGTCTCCAACTGTGGCAGCTGCTAAAGAGGACATTTTCTTGTTCTACTTTCTCTGAGTATAAATATGTTTTTGTTTGTACAGATTTACCATCATGTGACTGGACAATATGCAGCCTATCATGAGCTGCCTATGGCTTGAAGCTCTGGGGATGCTGTTCAGAAGACCAATCAGAACCTCAAGCTCACCACACAAGCCTATTACTGTTCATCCAGGCAGCACACTGACTACTCATATTCAGTGCTTTTAAAAAGCTGGGACCACTGCCTGTGACAGAAACTGGTTTATACTGTAGCTGTATGGCACCCTGATGCTCTCATACAGATACAGATGTATACTTATGAAGAAATAAAAACAGTTACAGATAGAGTAAACCAATTATGTTTGTCAGTGTGAAAATGTGCTGAGTTAAACTGTGTTTTATGTAAAGCAGGAAACACTGTAATGATTCAAGATGAATTAGAAAGAAGAAAATTATACTTTTGTTTTGTCTTTCAGATCCTGAAAGCCTTAAACTCTGGCACTTACTGATTTTAGAAAAAATAAAACCTAATATATGAGGAACGTTAACTGACTCCTGTGCATGTTATTCTCCTCAAGTCTTTAATACAGAATTGCAATACAAAGCAGAGATATCACTTACTGGTTAAAATATTAGAAAAACTAAACAAAAAACCTATTGTGTCCTTGGCAGTAATATGCCTGATGTATTATGAGGAATGAAACAATGATTCTGGTCTTGAAGCTTATTTCTCTACTATCAACCTCTGTCATGAAAACTGTGTTAAGGGTCAGAGAAACATGGTGGCCCTGGTTAAATTAGAAAAACTGAACAAAACCAGGAGCTATTATATTTTCTCCGAAAACTAATTTAAATAGATTTGCTGTTAATAAACTGATCAAATGCTCAATCATTATGGGAATATTAATTGGGGTTGGCAAGTAGTCTTAATTTTACTGTTATCTACGGAGCACTGACTGTGTCCCAGCACTGGTCCCAGCTGTAACACCAAATTTGCCCTATCATCTAGAAAGAAAGATAGATAGATAGATAGATAGATAGATAGATAGATAGATAGATATACTTTTATTGATCCCAAGTTGGGAAATTACATCGCAGCAGCAGCATTACACACAGTGATGATAACAACATATAGTATAAGAATATAAAGAACAAACTATACATAATAAAATAGCAAAATAGCAATAGCAAATAAAATAAAATACAGTGTGATGGCATGTGACAGGAAAGAGTTCTTGTATCTGTGCCTTCGACAGCAGAGCTGTAGCAGCCTGTGTGAGAAGGTGCTCCGCTGTCCGTCCACTGTGTGATGGAGAGGATGCTGGTCATTGTCCATGATGGGTAACAGTTTATTCAACGTCCTCCTCTCCACCACGGTCTCAAAAGACCCTGCCTGAGACCCAGTACAGAGCCAGCCTTCTTGATGATCTTATCAAGTCTGTTAGTGTCTCTGGCTCTGATGCTGCTGCCCCAACACACAACAGCAAAGAAAATGGCGCTGGCAACAACAGACTGGTAGAAGATCTCCAACATCTTGCTGCGCATGTTGAAGGATCTCAGCTTCCACAGGAAGTAGTGTCTGCTCATCCCCTTCTTGTACACAGCCTCAGTGTTAGATTTCCAGTCCAGTCTGTTGTCAATCACCACTCCTAGGTATTTGTAGTTTTCCACCTCCTCAACCACCTCCCCTGTGATCCGTAGTGGCTGTGAAGGCTTCTTCTTCCTCCTGAAGTCGATCACGATCTCTCTGGTCTTGTTGAGCTCCTGTATCACTGGCCACCACATCAGACAGGACACTGCCCAGACGGACAAACTGTGGCCTGCCTGTTAAGTAGTCAGTAATCCAGGAGATCACTGCGTCGTCAACATCCATCACCTGCAGCTTCTCACCCAGTAGCAGAGGCTGAATGGTGTTGAAAGCACTGGAGAAATCAAAGAATGTGATCCTCACAGTGCTTTCTCCACCATCCAAATGATGGTGTCAGTGTTGGCTTTTACAACACAGAACAGGCTGCTGGCTCAAAGCCCATTCTTAATTTCTACTCTTTTTTTGGAATTAACTGACAGAAGTTCAGACATACTTTAATGACTAAAACTACTAATACTTATAGAGTCTGATTTAACTGGTGACTGTGTCAACTGGTGACTTCCATGTAGAAGTCCTCCTGCAAAGAATTGAATTGTAGTTGAATCATTTTAAAATACATACTCATTTGTTTTATACCAGTTAAATTGTGTTCAGAAGACTCATTCGCCTCTCGTAATGTGTCTTATAATGTGAGAAAGTCTTCAGTTAACACGGTCACCAGTTAAAGCAAAGCACCAGGAAATGCAGTGTGAAATACTTCTACAAAACCTGAGACAAATTTACATTTTGGAAAACATTTTTACGTATCATACAACAAAATCACATGAGCACAAAACAAATTTACATTTTAGAAAACTAACTTACACTTTTTACGAGCGCTGAGACAACTCTGTCCTGAAACACATTTACAAACGACAGTCTTCACAGAAAGGGAATGTCCCAAATACGGGAAGTGATGCATAGCTAAATGATAAAGTGAGCAGCTACAGTCCACCAGTAAGTTTCCTCAGCTTTTAATACTAGCCAATAGACTGAAACCTGATTGATGAGAGTCAATCTGGCTTTATGTGAAATAGGCATATAGAAAAGAAAGCGTCTGTCATTGTACAAAGCACAACAAAATTGAGATGCAGTCCTTAAAGTTCATGTAAAGTAGGAATAAATATGTGTTCTGAGTTTGACATACCACAGAAAAGTGTGTTGTTAACCACCCTGCCAAATTTGAATGATTAAAAAAATCGCCAAATATATGAAATTAGGCTTCAAAGTTGTGTAAAACTCAGTCTCTTTCTCTGCTCCCAAATGCTGTGGGAATGTCTGCCGAGTCCGCTGAAACCCCGCCCCCTACCAAGTGTCACCTGTCGATCAAAGTCACCACCTCTACCAGAAACATGGACGCTATGTCTGAGAGCTTTCTGCTGCTAACTCAGCTGCTAGCTCGGCTGCTAGTTCGGCAGCTTGGCGGCTAACTCGGCGGCTAACTGGCTAACTGTAGACTGTAGTAGTAGTAGTGTATGCTGAATGTATTTATACCTCTGCAGCAGCAGGGGCGGGTTTATGATTTTCAGACAGTTTGTGAAGCCTAGCTCCACAATTCAAATCTAAATGGTTGAAATCCTTTTAAACCTTTTTTAGAAATACATGTATGACCTATTTAATGTGTTTAGAAGAACATGTCTGAATTCACTTTACACTGTCTTTAAAAGTGCAGAAAACAATAATAAATAAATAATGGCTTCCAGAAAAGCCATTATTTATTGCAGTTTAGTGCAGCTATGGCTTTAGCATAGAAACTGTTTATTAATCTATTAGTGTGTGCTAAAGCATTTGCCCGAGGGCAGCAGTTCAAAGAGTGAGTGCCCTGAGTGTGATGGGTCCCTGAGAATATGGAGAGCTTTCCTGAAACAGCACAGATCTTCCAGGGAGGAGGGGGGGCAACCGATAATCTTTTGGGCTGTGGTGACAGCTCTATTAAACTAAGCAGCTGCACCTCTATCTGTGTACCTCTTACTTCTGGCTGCCCAACTTCTAAATTTAAACATTAAAAACAGTGCTATTAAAGGCATTAGTATTGCAACAAGGAAATAATAAGTCAGCTAGTGGATGATACGCCCCTGTTTCTTAAAGATGCTTCCCAGGTTTCAGTAGGCTAGTAGTCAGCACCAGAGTTTACACTAGACTTTTTTTTTGCCAGTCAATATGGCCGGTAATATTCCAAAATTCCGGCCATACAGAACAACTACCGGTCATATACAGTACATATGTTTAATACAGAGCTCCCTGGGGTCACATGGTTTAAAACAAAAAAAAACTCAATGCGCATCTAAACTGTGCGCACAGACCTGCATGACTGCAGTGACCTCAGTTGATTTAGCTTTGATTCAAGAAATATTTATTAAAGGGTCAAAGACGTATAAGGTTTTCAAAGTAGCAAAAAAATAAAACGGCTAGTATAGTTCCCTAAAAGGCTTTTTTATGTTCATTGGAGTGTCACCTTTGCACTTATATTAGTTATATTCAAGAATAAAACCAGTAATTCATTTTTATTGTGATTAGTAAGAATATACCATGGAAAAATGTCATTCAGTGTAACACTAATTGTTGTTTTAACAAAAAGTATTTTATGTCCATTTATCACATTCATTTGGTTCTATATTTATGTTTAGACTGTCAGAAATATAACTACCCAGAAAACGTTACATTATTTCATTTTGAACACCACATATTTGATGCGTCATTTGTACCACTCTAAATTTGTTGAAGGTTTTTAGCAAACATTTAGTGCCTTGCACTGAATTTTTTCTTCAATGTTTAAAAATACCTTTTACTACACTTTTAAGATTTGTTTTTGTCTCTGTGAGTCAAAAAAGACAAATTACTGTATTTAAATATATAATATTGGTGTTACACTGTATGACAATATTACGTTACACTGAATGACATATATCAAAATGGCCCAAAAATATTGATTAAATGTGATTCCTTTAGCAACAACAATAATGATCCTATAAACAATTATTAATTTTAAAGTTAAAAACTGTATAAAAATCAGGAGAAGATGTTTAAGATGTCTACAGTATACAGATAATGTGCCTTACAATACATTCAAATGCCATAACATAGTTAACAATGATAATATCCACTGTTAATACAACAACTAAATACAACAAATAAATATGATGCATGATTAAATGTTATAAACTAGTGAAAACATGGAATAAAAATGCTACTGTCATTCAGTGTAACGTTTCTGTCATTCAGTGTAACATGTTTAACAATGGAGAATTTGTTGTACTGAATGACAGAAACGTTACACTGAGGGATGGATCTCACACACACATTTATCAGGCAGTTCCTTTGCTACCTATATAAAGTTATGACCTTCACCTATAGACATTATCATAAATTATCATATTTAATATAGCTTTTAAAAAAATCATAATATTTAAAGTTTGTTTTCTGTGTCGCACTGAAGGACATACATTTTTGGACCATAGGTTACAAGCGGGTGAAAAAGTGAAATTATCAAATATTATAGAGAGATGTAGTCACCTGACCACATGGACAGAGGGTCCTCTATGGGTCCTTTTCATGATGTAACACACTGTCACATGATCAGCATCATGTGGTATGCTTTAAAATGACTTTTTACCCATTGTTACACTGAATGACATTGATGACGCACATATTTTGGGACAAAAGTTATTCACATTTTAAAATATTTTAAATATAAAATAAGTTGCCCATTATTCTATATATTGTTGCAAACACTTACAAAATTATGCCATGGGTGTTAATTTATATTTTAGGATGATTTTTCTACATTTTAAAAACAATTTTGTCATTAGAATTTAACTTGGGACAGTTACACTGAATGACATTTTGACACTTTAAAGCTCAATAACTCCCTTAATTTAATAATTTCAAACAATTAAATCCCCTCAGCGAGTCCGGAGATTTAATTTGATCAATTAAGTGCCGTGTGCACTGTGATTGGTCAGAGTTCTGTACAAGCAGCTGCTGTGAGGGAGGACAGAGACTGGATGAGGTGAGGACATTTACATTAGTTTGATAAAGTTAAACGTGAAGTAGGCTTTGTAGGCTTCCAAAAAGGCTGACAAGAGATAGAAAGTGAGAGAGAGAGAGAGAGAGAGAGAGAGCAAGAGAGAGAGCGAAAGCGGTGGTCCGTTGAGAGTGAATGACAGAGAGAGATGACCGGTGAATGACAGGAATAAAACTGTTTTCTGATTAATGATGGTTTAATGTAAGCCTATAAACACAGCTGTGTATGATATTTTATCCGGCCCATAACGGATCCTGCAGATATAACTGTGAAACGCAAATCACTCCTCAGTATTAAATACACACATTATTCTACAGTAGATGTTTGTCCGGTATGAATTCCACATATAATTCACATTTATTTGCAGTGTGATTTCTAAGTGCTGCAGTCAGTGACATGATCAAACACTCAGTGAAGTTCTCAATGAAACGGAAGGAAACCAAACTTTTGCACAACTTTGTTGTTGTTGTCAAGGCAACATATCTTATAGGTTATATCACATAATATTATATGATAATATTAGTATTGAATATGTTATTAATGAGTTTATACATGTATTTATTTATTTGACGTTTTTCCTGCTGGACATTTTGGCCGTTGATATTTTAATCTGCTGACCAATTACACATTATACTGGCCAAAAACTGGCATATACCGGCTAACGTAAACCCCTGTCAGCACTATCCAGTCCATCTCCAAGGTTTCTGGGCTTTCCTTCAATCTGTAATATTCCTGTGAGAAATTATGTTACATACCTTGGTGTTCATATTACTAAAGATAGAATCTAATTACAGTCTAAACTTTTCTCCAATCATTGAAAAGACATGGAGGGTTCTTAACCTGTGATTACATAGAGTCTGCTCACTAAGGGGGGAGGTATCTCTTATCTAACGTATTCTGCTCAGTCATTACATGTTGATAACTCCATCTGTTGATAAAATGCTAAACAATTTCTTATGGAAAAATAAAACCCACCGTGAAAATCTGTAGTTCTGAATCCATACAACAACGACTGGTTAAACTTCACAGACTTTAATTCCCTCAACAGTTCATTCAAAATAAACTGCATTAAACAATATCTTAAAAACCCTACTTCCACCTGGAAGTTTTCATTACGTCATTACGTCTTTTCATACTTAGGTGGTCTAAGATTCATTCTACTCTGTAACTACAATATTCCAAAATCCCAATCAAACTTTCTAACTTCAGATTTTGGAGGGGGGTACAATTTTTGGTAGTCTGTAGATAATACAGACAGACATGGTTTGCCATTCAGCGAAGGGTAACTTCTAGGGGTGTGATGATACAATCAGCTCACGAGACGAGATTTTAACTATATTTTTAAGAAAACTTCAATGAGGAAATAAATTATTGTTCTTTTATTTGAAATTCACAAAATGGAAATTGAATTGAAATGTTTTAACTAATCATCTTGTAATGAATCACTTTAGGTCTACTTTCTAAATTTGTATTTATCATATGCAGTATGCAGCACTGTAAAAGCTTTCCCCATATAGATATTTTATAGATTTAGGTATTTATGGAAATAACAACCATAAATACAAAAGTTAGATACAATCACAAATACTAAAAAGTAAATTATAGAGTAGAAACAATTCTAATATATAAATATAAATTAAATAAAGAATCCAATTATAATTATAATTATAACATATTGCTAATAAAAAACAGAAATAAAAGTAAATTGCACAAATCCTGTATCACAAAAATACACAAGTAGAACAACATATACATTTTGTTATAATTTGGTAGCGTTACTCATTTTACTTTTGGCATCATTAGGCTTCCATAGTAGCGCTAGATTCCTCCGCTCCTACTTCAGGCTCTCTTGGAATTTTTGGCAAGAAGAAGACAGTGGCCACTGTAGTCAGACCAGACATTGTTAGTTCAGTGCAATGAATATGAAAGTTCGAACACATATAGAAGAATAAAAGCCTTTATTTAGATAAATGAGTCAAGTGTTGATTTTCTTTAAACTAGTCTTTGAAATACTTCTGATCACACTGAACACACTGAATCAGCACTCGCCTGTGAACCTGCCTGGTTTTATTTTTTTGTACAGCATACAGCAGTAACAGGTCATCAATAGTCTATTTTCATCAGCTGCCAACAGCTGGAGTGCGCAGCATGTGCTTGACACCACTGTTATTGGATGTTGTAGTTCACGTGTCATTCTTAGTGTGGACAGCCTTTTACAGACCTATGATTGTATCCAGATCCAACCTCTCTGTATTTTACTGGTAGATAAGACGAAACGGTGTACGCACCCCACTTCAAAAATGAAAAATGTGTATATGCTGCTCTTTATGATATAACACTAAAAATGTGCTGTGGTTGGTTGTGTGTGTGAGCGAGGGATAGATAGATATATAGACAGATAGATAGATAGATAGAGGGAGGTAGAGAGGGAGAAAGGGAGGGATTTACATATTATGCTGTAAATATAGATCTGCAACACTCTATTTGTAGCAGCACATACACATGTATGCACACACACATTTATTTTCAATGCGCAACACCAGTGTTACGCCAGGTAGTGGAAAGGTAAACACTGGGTGATGATTGACTATTGATGGTAATTTTACAGTTTTTAAAAAGTTATTGTGGTAAATACACACGGAGGTACTTGGGGTTAAGTGTCTTGCCCAAGGACACATCGACATGTGATCTGGAGGAGCCGGGAATCGAACCGCCAATCTTCCAATTGGTGGACGACTGCTCTAATAAATCTTTATCAAATTGTGCTCTGCTTGCCTCTGAACGCCACACAATAGAACTATTAAGAACAAGCAATGTATGTGAAATGTCTTTACTTTTATAGTAAAGTATAGTAAAAACAGAGATCACAGTACCCTGTCAAAGAAAACACACATAACACAACAAAAAAATAATGCATTTTTAATATACTCCTGGGACAATTGACATCAGTTCATGGTTTAATTTGCATTGCAGTTGGTAAATCCATGAGTTATATATTCTATAAATTCTGCCACCAGGTAATGCTATTGTGAAATCATCAAGAGAAGAACAGAACTGTTGAGTGTTAAAGGTAGAATATGTAGAATGAGCAGAATAACGCCATCTAATGTCTCGAGATCGTAGTCGCAACAACCAAAAAGTAATTCCAGCAGTCAGGTTGCCAGGTCCGGTGCCGGATTTTATTTTAGCTCTAACTCTGTAAATATACCACTTTATCCACATGTATAACCTTTTTAGGCGAGAAAGTAGCCCTTTAGATCCACAATGTGACGCTAATTTGTCCAAATAATACCTGCTTAAAGTTTTTTTCCTGCGAATTCGGAGCCACTCAAGTTAGCCGTAGCGAGTAGTAGCGAGAGTTCCGGTCATTTTCACAAAATAAAACACCCGTTGCCTTTTATTATTAAGAAAACCATAACGATAGAGTTGGTGCTTTTATTTAACTAACTCGGTGGCTAACTCGGCTACTAACTCAGCGGCTAACTCGGCGGCTAACTCAGCTAACTGGCTAACTGTAGACGGGATCATCCCTATGTTCCCCGGTCACATACAAAGCGGGGAACATAGGACCCGGGGAACATAGGGATGATCCCCTAATTATGTAGCAATACAGTCATACTGCACATCAAATTAAATAGGAGAAACTCCGCTACAAGCACGTCATTTTTACACACACCAAACACAACTCAAACACCAAGCATATTACTGATCAAATATCAAAATCCGAATAGCGTCAGAAAGTCAACCCACTCTCCACATTTCCATTGCTACCGTTTTGATATTTCATGGTACACAAACAAATAGCATCTCATATGAAAGCTAAGACCCTGGCGAGTTCAACAGTACCACTATTATTGCGCTAAAAACTCAGTGAACCAGCAGCCAAAGAATACAAAGGTAAACAACCACTTATTTACAGCTACTAACAGATATTCTGTCTTACCTTTGAAGTTTTGTGATGAAAAGTTGTACTTGAGAGCAAAAAACGCTGGTTTTAGTAAGTCCAACACGGCTCTGCTTGTTTACAACTCCATTTCACCCAGTGCCAACCTACAGTAGCTGCGCCGGAACAACAGACAACCCTGGCAACCCGCAATTCCGGCCGCTAATTGGCTGGTACAATGTACACAGAGTGTGTCAGAACGTCATTGTCGAACCCGTCAAAAAATGTTAAAAATATTAATTCAGACTACTTTTTTTTTATTTTTATGGAAAAGCAATACTTTCATTCTGTACCCCTCAAAACGCCCCGTGGCTGTATTATTTAAAAAAAAATATAGCTTTTAATAAATATTCTACATATTCAACCTTTAAATATGTCTATGGTACATACATAACATGAGAGTAGCAGCTAGTTTATTTCATAGACATATATATCTACATATGTCTGTGGTTTATTTAACGGCAGAGGCAACATACTGGTGGGCTGTAGCCGCTCACTTTATCATTTCGCGTCACTTACGGTATTTGGTACATTCTCATTCCATGCAGATTGTGTCATTTGTAAATGTGCTTCAGGACAGATTTTCACCACTTGCATGTTTGTCTCAGTGCTCCTAAAAGTGTTTTGTTCTTGGTAAAAGTGTTTTGCTCATTTCATTTTGTAAAAATGTTTTCCAAAATGTAAATTTGTCACAGATTTTGTAGAAATGTTTCACACTTTGTAATGTTGTTTTGCACTTCCCAGCCCCTGTAAAATTGATTTGTATCATAAAAGCTAATAGTAGGCTTATAATAATATGATATTAGTCCAGTCTTTATTTGTATATGGTATTTTTAACATGCTGATATTGTGTATGGTCAGAGTTGTCTTATTAATTTGTATACAGCATTGATAACTAAGGAGCTTGGAAAGAAGGTAGCTAAGACAGACATCCTGAGAGCCACAGAGCGTCCTATATGGAGCTATTACTGTTGCAATATTATTTGCAAATGCGTATCTCAATCTGTGTGTGTGTATTCAGATCTGTGTGTGCATATTCAGATCTGTGTGTGTGTGTAATATGATTTGTGTGTGTGTATTCAGATCTGTGTGTGCATATTCAGATCTGTGTGTGTGTATTCAGACCTGTGTGTGTGTAAAAAAAATCTGTGTCTGTATTCAGATTTGCAAGTGAAGACAAATCTGCAAGTGCATGCAAAGATCTGTGAATGTGAACACAGATCTGTAAGTGTACATAGATCTGTAAATGTGTAAACCGATCTGTAAATGCGTACATAGATCTGTAAATGTCTGTCATCACTTACAACTCAGGCAGGAGCTCTCGATTGGCTGTGTTTTTACGCGTATTACACACACAGATCTGAATACGCACACACAGATCTGAATACACACACACAGATTGAGATACGCATTTGCAAATAATATTGCAACAGTAATAGCTCCATAGTCCTATCACATCCATGAAGCCTCTGGTTCACACCGCATGTGTGATTCTACAGATGCTTGTCAAGTCTCTGACTTGTCCCAGCAATGTGTGCTGAATCTGTTATGGAGGTTTCCTTTCTCTTAATTTCATTAGTGGGCAGCTCAGCCAACTGGGGACTGCTGGGGATTAATCAGGGGTTAAGTGAGTTTAAAAGATCTGATTGAACAGCTCACAAATTTGAGGCTTCATTTGAAGACAGAAAACTTTCTTCTTGCTTTTCTTCTTTAATTAAGATATCACAAGCCCTGACCTTGACTAGAACGGAGGATAAATGAGTGAATTAATTGTGGAGGGAAGGGTATGTGAGCTTTTGGGAGTAAATGTAGGATTTGATGGAAAACTCGTGGGAGAGGGTTGGCTTCAGGACAATGATGGAAGGGCTGGGAATGAGGCCATGCTGCGTAGGTGATGGTTTGACAAAGGCAGACTTCAAAATCATGATTTAATCTACATAATTTTGAATGACATTCTGCTGCAATGTGCTCATATAAATCTATGTTATCACCACAGATTATAGGACAAAGATCCTAAAGGGAACTGAATTTTCAATGAGGGACATGATTGAAAATGTCACAGTCTGCTCTGTTACCCTCCTGCTGCAGCTAAATTTCCATTCACCACATGCCTGCTCTACTCCTGCTAATCAGCTACACCCACCTCATCATCCCTGACCTCGAGTATCGCCTGTTCCTGTCTGCCTTTGGCTGTGTGGCATCCTCCGGTTTCAATTCTGTCAGGAGAGCCCAGAGACTTCCACCTGGTCAACCTCATCTCCGTGAGTGCTACTGGCATTGCCTTACCTGCTGCCAACTCTGTCTTCGGTGACCCTGAACCCTGCCTGTCCCCCTACACATTCTGCCATACAACTGTACAGTTACCGTGCGGACTATATATTAAAGATCATTTGAAACTGCTCCCTGGTTTTGTGCTGCATTTGGGTCCTACCCACCCACAACTGTTACAGAAAAAGCAGCTGTTACATTCATTGTTGTGACTTACATTCATCCATCTAACATTTGGGCCCTAAACAACATATCTCTCCTCTTACTTGCCAGACTGCCATCAAATTGTAGTAAACAATGACTAGTGGATAGTGGATATGTACTGTCCCCAGCACCATCATCAGGACAAATTACATACTGGTACACAAGACATATCAAAATCTAGCACAACTTAAAGGGGCCATATTGTGGTTTGCCATTTGTATACTGTTATGATGTTGGATAGTTGCATGTATATGTATGTAAAAATGCTCCCTGCCGACAAAGAAAATTTAACTGAGGTTGGAGTTAAGAAGTTGTTAACTGTTTATCTAGTAGAGCCTCAAATTCAAAATATAGACCTAATAAATGATATGTCCACTTTTATTTTTAAGTGCAGGTAATTCATAAATATAACTAGCACGAATGTTTAACTTGTGATTTATTTAGAGTGAAACAGTTCATGATACAGTTTGACCACTTTGCAGGGAAATAGTTTTTCTTTGTTGTTCCCTCCTGGGGAAAAAAACTCCACTCTGTGTGAGGTATGTAAGCAGGAATGATAGAGTGAGTTTCTGTGGCTTGGCTTTTGATGGATTAGTCCTACTTACGTAAAGGCATGTAGATCATCTCAAATCTCGACCATCGGTCAGCACTCTACCACTTGATAAGACAGAGGCATTGAGGCTGGAACTTGATTCTGCGTGATTGATTCTCTGGGCCATTTACACAGATCCCTATCACACACATGCACACACACACTGCATAAAAGCAGACTGCTCTATGAACATTCATTGTCTTGGAAAGTTCCAAAAATAATCAGATGCAACCCCCTCCTGTTTCAGTTGTCAGACAGTCCATTAAACACTTGAAGCAAACTGAGGCCTTGGACCCCTTTTCCAAACGTACAGAACAACTGGGTTTACTCCTGATTGATTCACAAAATAACTCGTTTGCATGGTTGGACAAAATAAAATTTCCAGCATGCTACACACACACACGTGTGTGAGAGAGACAAATTATATATATTATTGCAATATATCAACTGGTATATCATCAGCTATACTCTATATTGTGCGTGTATCCAAATACTAAGAACCCTAACTTTCTGTGCCCTAGAATCTGAACATGGACTATTGAACAATGCATGTTACAATTGTAAAAGAAAAAAAGTTTAAGTCAATACATATGAACAATAAATATCTGGATAAAACAATCAAGTTCAATTAATGTAATCATTAATTTGTGAAATAATAAAATAAATGTCTCAGGTCATATTATAACTGAAACCTGACAACCATGAAGAGAATGGTGAAGACTGGAGTTGATGCACGGAGAGAAAGCAACAGGGGCAATGTGGTCTGCATCTTCCATGAGGAGTCCCAAGAGGTACATCAATCCAAAAGGAAGGATACCCTCAAAGGAGACCACAAGGGGATGCAGAGAACTCCTGTAACAGACCTATGGAAGGAATGGAGAAATGACTACCAGCATCAGGCCAGATACAAGATGGATACAAGATACAAGTTGTCAGCATCCAACTTGACTTCTGTTTGGAATCAGTTTGATCAAGAAGTTTGTAAGATTGTTGAGGTGATGGAAAAGGTGATGTTGACAAGAAACTTTTTATGATCAACCTCACTGTTTAGACATTTGGAAAAGAGGTAAATAAAGAAACCACCAGAATGGTTGCACAATCCCTGTAGGTACTGCTGGAGCTCCATTGATGAATAGATAGAACAGCCTCTCTTCTCCAGGCCTCTCTGACCTGTGGCTACTAGTGAGGAACTGTTAATTTACTAGTTTATTTTAGTGCAAGTGTAACCAATAAGCAGAATTCAGTCAGAGTCCTGATAGCAGTTTACTATTGATCCAGATTTATTTACAATTTGCTGGACTGAAATGCTCCTCACCTCATCCTCCAAATAACACTGGAAGTCTGAACCATTAAAAAAAACTACACTTCCATTATTAAACAATACACAGTAGCAAGTTCTCTGTATAAGTACAGTCAAGATTTTATCCTTTGGGCTTTAAATATAACACACAATCAACATTAAATGTATTCTCTTTTGACAATGACCTTATTATTCTGCTTAAGTGCACTTATGAATTGTACCTGACAAGTTATTACTTGCCCCTTTTAATTAGAGTAATTTCTCAGTCCATGAAATGAAAATAAAACCTGAAACAAAAACAAAAAAATCGTAACTGTGTCCTTTAATTGTCCTTAGAAAAAAAAAACATGAACTGCTGGCCGCCAAAAGAAAGTTACATTTTTATAGAGCTCTATTTGTATATGTATGTATTATATGTGAAGTGGGGGTTGTGTATGTGTGAGTGTTCAATGGAGTGTTTGCCTGAGATGAGCAAACAGAGATGGCAGCTGGCAACTATCCTCCTCTATAGCCAGGGGAATCAGCAGCAGTCTCTCACAGCAAACTAGCAAGGAAACATGACATTACTAGATGAAATGAGCAGACACGCGACACACACATGTTGCAGCTTTAACCATCTGAGCCCGCGATGCTACGGGCACTATCGTAAATCTCATGACAACAAATCAACAAGACAGTACAGTATTTAACATAATATACAGTACATGGCAACAGAAAACAATAAGACACTATTCAATAAAATGTTAAATTAAACTACATCATGCAGGATAAGACTGCTATGAGGTGACTGGATTGATAATAACTAGGGCTGTCAGCGTTAACGCGTTAATCGCGATCAGATTAATGCAATCCATAACGCTTTTTTTTTAATCGCATTTTAATTTTGCAAGCCTTTTTGTCCCTTCTACTCACTCGTAGACGGCTCTTCTAGCTGTAGAAGTGGCCTCCTGCAGTAAACCTACTGCGGTGATGGAAAGTAAGAGAGCTACTGGACTTTTGAACGGCTTGTTTAACTTTAAAAAACTTCGAGATGGTTCAGTTGACAAGTCAAAAGTAAAATGCAACCTGTGTCAAACGGAGTTTAACTACCACTGGAGTACGTTGAGTTTGAGTTAGCACCTCCACGCTAAACACCCAGGTGCAGCCAAGCGAGCCTCAGCTCCACCAAAGTACCATTTTGGAGTGTGAGTCGCAGCAGAGCCGTGATTGATTCTCAGTTAAGACACTCTGGTAAGAAATGCTTTACATTATGGGCTTAAAACTGCCTTGAGATGTAAAATAACAGGATTTTAAACATGCAATTCAAAACGCGATTCATTCTGTGATTAATCGTGATTAAAAAAATTAATCGTTTGACAGCCCTAATAATAACACATCTTAAGCACAGCTAAGTAAAAAAAAATATATCTATATAGCTGGGTTACATCCTCCCCCACTTAGAATGTGACGTCCCAGTCACTGCCACTGGCTAGAGACTGCACTAACCCAGCAATTTGCTGTTTTAAGGACATCATGGAACTGTGAAACAGTGTCTGCTGTGTGGGGGGACATAAACTGTGATGTTTACAATGTTACAATAGTCTGTTCAGCGGCCTCCGTAGTTGTGTCTTGTATCCACTTCCACAGGAGACAGATCTTCAGCAAAATCCCCTTCATCGGTTGCCCCTGGAGCTGGCATTAGATTGGCCTGCGCAACATTATCCACATTGGCTACTCTCAAGGTTGCAGGTAAGACCACAGACCACAGCTAGCATAAGCCACAACTTGGGTCTGACCATCTTGGACCTGATAGAGAGCTGCACTTAAACCAGTCAAGCTGGCATCAGTGTGGAGCAAATATGGAAGCTGCCAGTTGGAGAAAGCAAGCACAGGTGCTGATGTTAATTTCTCAATTATTAGGTCAAATGCGGCTTGGCAGGCAGTGGATGCGACTGTTTTCGTGGCCAGGGATTATAACCTTTGTGTCTGGGGGCTAGGTCTGCTTTCAACAGATCATTTAAAGGTCTGACAATTTTTGCATAATCCCTCACAAAGTGTCTGTAATACCCAGTGAAACCTAAGAATGACCAAAGCTGTTTGGCTGTTTGAGGCCGGGGCCATTCTTTTACAGCAGCAACTTTATCAGGATCGGCTTGGATTTCTTGAGCAGATATTACATGCCCTAGGTATTTCACTGAGGTCTGAAAGAATTTACATTTGGAGGGGGACAATTTGAGGCCAAAATCAGCGATGCGTTTGAGGACTTTCATCAGCCTCTCCTCGTGTTCCCCAAGAGAGCTGGAGAATATTATGAGGTCATCGAGGAAAGCAACAACCTCAGCTGGCTCAACCTCCAGCTGGTAGTAACCACTCATGAGCTCAAGGACAGTGAACCATCTCGAGCCTGACAGCAGGGTGAATGTCTCCTCTATACAAGATAATGGGTAGGCATCTTTTTTAGTGAAGTTGTTCAATCTGCAGTAATCTACCACCATTTGCAGCTCTCCATTTTTCTTTCAGAGAACTGGAGATGCATAGGGTCTCTGTGATTCCTCTATGATACCTGCAGCCAAGAGGTCCTGGAGATGCCTTTTCAAGTCATTGAAGTCTGCAGGTGAGACATGCTTTGTTCTCTCTTTGAATGGTACATGATCCTCACATTCTATGTGATGAGTGACCCCTGCAACACTGCCAACATCTAGAAAATGCACTGGGCACTTATTTATTGACTCCAGCCTCTATGTGCTCCTTTAGCCGTGGTGATATGGGGCTGTCGCTAAAATCAAGACGGAGGGCATCAGCTGCTGAATTGATCTTTTCATCATGGGACACTAGCAGGGAATATGCCTGTGGCTGAAGACTATCCGATAGGATGTTCTGGTCAGAGGGCAAAACAGGCACAGCCCAGTCAATGGGGAAGCACTCAGCAATGTCTTTGGATAAAGAGAGATGTCACGTTGGGACATATTTTTGACAGCAAGTTTAAATTTGTTGTGAGACTCAGATTTTACATCCACTATCTGGTCATAGACAATCAGACCCCCTGGTGTGGGAACCTCCTCTGTACCACCCACAAGAGCTTGGAACCCCCCGTCACATTTAGTGTGGCAAATGCCCTTTAAAGTGCGAAGCTCACCACACTTCAGCGGTACAGGGGCTTTGCTGCTGAGCGTTTTGGAAGGCTATGCCTTGGTCAACAGCTCAATGAGAGATAAAGCATCCATTCAGACTTTGTGTGCAGAGCTAAACAAGTGGCTGAAATCAGCAGAAAGGACAGTCCTGCTGGGAAAGTTTAGAGCTTGGATATATCAGCATGCAATCCTCCCAAGAATTATTAGGTCTTGCCTGGTGTATGAGGTGCCTGTCTCAACTGTAGAGACTGTTTAAAGAATATATCCCACCTCTGAAGATAGCTAAAGCTGCCAAAGTCCTTAAATAACAGCACACACTACAACAACAGAAACAAATTCCACTCAAATCCACTCAAATTGCTCATTTTCATTTGATGAGCAAAGAAGTGTTGCAATACCAAGGGTCAAAGGACGCAAAGGTGGACAAAACAGGAACTGAGGTGAGAACTGGTAGAAAATGGCAGGCAGCAGAAGAGGTCCAGCAGGCTAAAGAACAGCTGTGCCACAGTAGACTGGTAGGCGTTGTCAAACATGGCAGATCCAGCCCAGGATCCTTCCCTACCCCTTACATGAACACCAGCGGTCAAGAAAACCAGCACCTGGTACAGTAGGAGTTGAGGGCAGCCATTCAGGTCGTAAGAACAAACATAGCTGTTGGGTTGATTCTTCAAGGATTCTGCAGACAATATGACAATGCTTTTGAAAGGAAAGTGACTTGGCGTTTTTTAAGAAAGTCTGAGCCCCAAAGAATAAAATTCCTCATCCAAACAGTGCCCAGCCCATTTAATCTCCACATGTGGGGCAAAACAGAGTCACCTGTCACTGTGCTCAGAATATAGAAAACTTAACCCCTTAAGCCCTAGCCATATTTTAGGAAAAAACGCCAGAAAAAACATACCCAAAGTATATGAAGAATTGCTCTACAATTTTAAGGCTATTTGCATGTTCTTGTTATCTACAGTAGAAGCATCTAGGGACCTCAGAGTTTCCATTTCCAGTGTCAGAAATATTGGTCCAGTTATGTCTGAATAAATTGCAATAAAACAAAGGAGAAATGTGATTTTTTTCCTCTTGCCTAAATATTTTTTTGGATTATAACACCATGCTAATAATGATCCCATACTAAAAGATGCCACTGTGCAGATTCAGCATCTTCTTGACTACCTAAAAGCTAAGCATTTGAGCAGAGGATGTAGCTTCCACAAAGGTTTTAGTATAGACATCACCAGGCGGACACTGCATTTGGACATTTGGATAACCAAAGTATATTCCAAAAGTGTACATATATTCTTGTAGCATTTAGCCATTGAGAAATCACACTTAGCAAAACAAGCAAGCAAGCAATAACATTATTAACAGAATTAATTTGGGTTTTGTTGGAATATTGAGCCATAAACACAGTCAAACACATTTGACTCTTTGAATGTAAAAAGTTGAAAAATTTTGACTTGTGTTTGCTGCGGGACTAACGTGAGCTGGGTAGTGTAGTTTTAGCAATGCTTGCTATCAATGGAAAGAGTAAGGTCTGTAGTTTCATAGGACTACAAATATGGCGGATGGACTCCATTTAGCTGTTCATTTGCAACATTTATTTCTGACGACATTGAATTTTTAAAAGGCTAATATTTTGCGCATATGACACCCACATAATGTGGATAAAATACACTGGGTCTGCTGTTTTGGTACTGTTTTAGAACTGCAAGGATCTTCACTCTTGACTACATTTGAAAAAAAAAAAACCATGTCTCACATATTCTCTTTACAGTGGAAACCCGTCAGCGATCTTTTTTCAGCCCGGTTAGGTTAAGCACACACTGAGCGGCTGTCCAAAATATAACTAGCACCGTGACTTGGTTTTAAAGGCCACTGCTCAAACTACCGTAATTTCCGGACTATTAAGCAAACCTTAATAAAAGCCACACCCACTGAATTTTAAAAATATATTTATTTTAAACATAAATATGCCACACATGTCTATAAGCCGCAGGTGCCTACATTGACACAAAGGAACTTTACACAGGCTTTAAAGCGATGGTTCGGCGTAATTTCGACCTAGTGTCATATGCACCATGAGGTCTATCTAATATAAAATAGTGGAGTTAGAGCCAACAGCTGAATGGCTTAGTACAAGCGCTAACGGGACCACCAGTGTATCTCAAACTTCTACAGTAGTACAAATAAGGTCTTTACTCATAAATCCATGCATTGGAAAGTTTGTAAGTACACCAGGAGTTTATTAAAATAAACACTTACCTGATGGATTTTACCCTGCTGCTACTGCTAAAGCTGTAAACATCATCGAAATATCGCACGATCAGTGAAATACCATGTGGTCGCGCGATATTTCGACAATGTTTACAACTTTAGCAGTCCATAAAAAATTCTTATATACAGTCTTTGATCAAAATCCATAAATTAGCAGCGAGGTTCAAAGCGTGGGAACAAAGTAGCAGCTTATAGTCCGGAAATTACGGTATCAACAAATGACTGGTGACAAACAGCACATCCATTCTTCCAAGCTCATCAACTTGTCAGAGCTGGGGGAAAAACACCCACTACTGGGAAATCTGTGGGAATCCTGGCCTCTGCAAAATGCTAGAAGATATCTGTGGACCTGGGGAAGCAGCTAAAGTTCTTCCACATTACCACCCTGCATCCTGATCAGTCCCCACCAATTTCATCTAGTTGGCGCTGCCGGTACTAGAGGAGGAGCACCTGGGTGTAGAAAGTCAGTCAGTGTAGAGAATCAGGGTGGAAGGGGTATTGTCTGCAGACAAGGATTTTCTACCTCTTCACTGGCCAGAGCCTTCAGCACACTGGGCAATGAAGGAAGAGCTTCTACATGGTTGTGGCTGAAGAAAGATCAACCCTGGGTGTGATGTATTTAGTTGTTGCCAACTGGACACAAGCAGGGCAGGGGACTGATCAGCCTCTGCTATGTTCCCTGAGGGGTGAGAGTATGACGGTGAAAGATCTGAAACACCCAATGATCCCAGGAAGATCACTGATGATGTGTCAGACAGCATCAGATAGAAACTTCATGCGTTGGCGTTGTGGTTTGTCTGCCAGAAACACTGTGATAATGTTCTTCTCTGTATGTCTCTTTATTTTTATATCTCTCTCTTTTTCCCTTTCCCTCTTTCTGTCTTAACCCAAATGATTAAGGTAGATGGCTACCCCAGTGCCACTTTAGGTTTCTTCCCATTGAAGGGGAGTTTTTTCTTGCCACTGTTGCCAAGTGCTGTCATGGGGTAATGTTGGGTCTATGTGAAAATGTGAAGAGACTAGACCCGCTCTATATGAAAAGTGCCTTGAGATAGTTAGTTAACTGAATTGGATTGAATGAATTTTGTTCTTAGTGCTTAGTACTGATGAGAAAACCTAGGAAATATAATTTTCATCTCAATTATTTGGAGTAGAGTAGAATAAAGTCCAAAACAGTCAATTGGGCCCACAGATTATAGTCCATAACCATCAATACAAAGTAAATGATAAAACAGGAATACATGAACAATTAAGTATTTTACAATCTGCCACATAGAAGGTTTTCTAGTTAGAGTTTGACAACGCTGACCTAACATTGATCACAGTGTTGGTTAAATGCAGCAGTAGTGTACTTGATGTGGGTGTTTGATGTGAATCGGACAATGTGTTATTTGACAGTATGCAGCCTTGTTTGCACTTCCACCTTCTTAGAGGTTCACAGTGGTTTGGATAAACCCCCAAGCAGCAGGGTAGAGATCCAGTCTAACACAACTGACAAATTGTCTCGCTCAGATTGATTGGTTTCCTATTGTTTAATTCATCAGTGTTTCTTTAGCATGCAGCGGGTGTGAAAAACGACACTTTTTGAGCCACCAACACCTCACACGTAGTTTATGATGAAGAGGAGAGAGCGAAGGACAGTGTTAGTAATGGCCTGACTATTCATTATGAGTGGCAACTGATTTGTCATGCTTTTTGTGGCTGCTGAAGAAACACCATGTGCATGCTTTTAATAATATATCAGGATGCAGCTTTGCCATTGGACTTCACAGTCAGTGTGTGTAACCCTAACCCTATTTTTCATGTCCACTGGGTAAAGTATTAGTTTACATTTAGTCAAACTGAGAGGGAAAAAGTCCACAAAAAAATATTGATTTAGGAAATAAATGATAAAATGCTGTATTATGAAGTAAAAGCTTGACATATGATCTGTTAAAGAAGGACTTGACACATTTTTAAAATTTTCCCAGAGCATCAATAAATCTTGCTGTTCTAAATAAATGTATATTACATCAGTAGATATGTAAATCAATTCATTATCATCCCATTCATGATATTCCACTTTAAAATATGTTTTGATTGAATCAGCCACAATTGATAAATCATCTTCACAAATATTAAAAGCTTTAAAAACAAAAAAATCCCTTGTGATAAATTTTTCCTTTGAGACAAAGAAATTGAAGAGCCAAGACAGCAGTCTGCAGTGTTATGGTGTGTTTACACCAAAGGCAAAGCAAATTTTCACCATGCATTACTCGCGCAACTTTGATCGCAGGATCATTTGTTGTTTTTTCACATTATTGACATGACTTTAACCACAGGACTATTTGTGTTATCTCGGCCCAAACAGCCACTAGGACGATTGGAGACAGTGGAGCCAGCAACACGCAAATGACTTTTAAAATGCTTGATTCCTGAAAAGGAAGATCAAGCGAGGCTATACTAAGCAAACATTTCAGGTGCTCCATCAACACTCAACATGTTTATACACATAGATGTATACATAGATATCTTCTACATACTGCGTAACTTTAAGCAGGGGTAAGCAATCTTTTTGAAATGGAGTGCCAGTTTTTAATTCAGTCATAATCAACAATAAGTTAAAATCTTAAGTTCAATTATGACCCAAAATACAAAAACATCCATATAGGCCACATGCATGAACATTTTAAAGATTACATTTATTCACAACAAGGGCTTAGGCATGGATGGATCCCATCAAAACATTGCTTCAGTAACTCATTTAAAACATATTGCACTGGGAGGAAATGTCAAAACAGAGATCACAGTGCATCAGTGCATCAAAAAAAAAAGTATATTATATCAGAATGCTGCCATCCACATGAAACATCCACATCAACATTTTAATTTTGGAAGCTGACTGATGTATTTATTTATTTTAATGCGGCTTTGCTCCTCTCTCAACTCTGACGCACTATAAATTGGAGCAGGATGATTTATTTATATAGGTCCTTATTATTACAAAGATGCTGGAACTTTGTTCTCTATTATAATGTAAAACAACAACAACAACAACAAAGTTAGTGGAGCTTTATAATCACACAATCAATCAATCAATCAATCTTTATTTATGTAGTGCCAAATCACAACAAAACTTATCTCAAGGCACTTTACACATAGAGCAGGTTCTAAACCGTATTCGTCGGGCTTATATTTGAAAGAGACCCAACATTTTCACATGAGCAAGCACTTGGCAACAACATGAGCAAGTACCTCAGGCAGAACCAGGCTCAGAGTGGGCGGCCATCTGCCTCGACCGGTTGGGGTTGAGAGGAGAGAGAGGAATTATAGGAGAGAGAAGCACATTGAAAATCAACATTGAAGCTAGTAGGTCCAGGACCACGGGTGGATTGGCCATTGGGAGTACCGGGATTTTTCCCGGTGGGCCGATCAATAATGGGCCGGTGGCTGCCCGTTTTTATTTTTTATTTGTTCATTTAGTTTTTGCTGCACCTTGTAACTCTCCCGGCCCAGAGCAGAGACATGCAACGGCCCACAGAGCTCTGCTGCAGCCTGCAGACACAGCAGAGGCCCATTGGCTTGTCTGTCTAAAGAATACCTGGTCCAATGGCCCTATGATAGGCTACAGAGACCCAGGAGTCCCACCCACTCATGTTCTAGACCCTTGTTCACCTTTAATGACAAGCAGTCATGATGAGAGAGAGAGTGAGAGAAACAACACACCAGCACATGAAAAACAAAGCGAGGATTACAAAATTGAGAATGCGGGTAAAAAACTGGTCCAGGACAAGTCTGGCTGGCCCTAACTATAAGCTTTATCAAAAAGGAAAGTTTTAAGCCTACTCTTAAAATGTAGACAGGGTGTCTGCTCCCCGGACCGAATCTGGAAGATGGTTCCACAGGAGAGGAGCCTGATCACCGAAGGCTCTGCCTCCCATTCTACTAGAGATACTAGGAACCAGAGGTAAGCCTGCATGCTGGGAGTGAAGAGTTCTGGTAGGTACATATGGTACTATGAGCTCTTTAAGATATGATGGAGCCTGACCATTGAGAGCTTTGAAGGTGAGGAGAAGGATTTTAAATTATATTCTAGATTTTACAGGAAGCCAATTTAGAGAAGCTAAAATAGGAGTAATATGATCTCTCTTTCTAGTTTTTGTCAGAACGTGTGCAGCTGCATTCTGGACCAGCTGGAGAGTCTTTAGAGACTTGTTGGGACAGCCTGATAATAATCCAGCCTGGAAGTAACAAATGCATGGACTAGTTTTTCAGCATCATTTTGAGACAGAATGTGTCTGATTTTTGTAATATTGCAAAACATGCAAATGCCAAAACACCTGCATATTCAGAAAACACTTTGCTGCAAATGCCAAAACACCTGCATATTCAGAAAACACCTTCATCGATGTTAAAAATATTCACAACAAGAGCAAATAGGGAAACGAACTGCAAACTAGATGAAAACGAACAGCAAACTAGGTGAAAACGGAAATGTGGGATGTGGGACCATAATCAGTGACGGACCCACGCGGGGGCAACAGCGCCCCCTATAAATTAAAAACGAATATAGTCATATGACACACCGTTTTGAACGTTTAACAATTACTGAGTACTTAATATGTTGGAATTACACATTACACTTACCTCTTTGGAAACAATTCTGTGTTTCTTTGTTTTCGGAAACAGGATGGGGGTCCGTCGCTGATTATGGTCCCCCTGGAAACATTTCCGTTTTCATCTAGTTTGCAGTTCGTTTCCCTATTTGCTCGTGTTGTGAATATTTGTAACATCGATGAAGGTGTTTTCTGAATTTGTAGATGTTTTTCTGAATATGCAGGTGTTTTGGCATTTGCATGTGTTATGACCCTTCTCGGCCACCGTACCTGTGAACTCTTCTGCTTTTTATTTCTCCAGACGTTATTGCAGGACGCAATAGTTCAAGTGTAGATGCTCACATCGTTATAGTTATTGTTTTAGTGTCAATCCATCAATCTTTATTTATATAGCGCCAAATCACAACAAAGTTATCTCAAGGCACTTTACACATAGAGCATGTTCTAAACCGAATTCTTCAGGTTTTAACTTTAAAGAGACCCAACATTCCCACATGAGCAACAGTGGCGAGAAAAAACTCTCTTTTAACAGGAAGAAACCTCAGGCAGAACCAGACTCAGAAGTGAGCGGCCATCT
Source organism: Scomber japonicus (assembly GCF_027409825.1). Lineage (NCBI taxonomy): Eukaryota > Metazoa > Chordata > Actinopteri > Scombriformes > Scombridae > Scomber > Scomber japonicus. The sequence continues at coordinate 2,942,019 of NC_070600.1, read as the reverse complement.
GCCTCGACCGGTTGGGGTTGAGAGGAGAGAAAGGAAGGACAGAGGAGAGAAAATCAACAATGAAGCTAGAAGGTCTGGACTGGAATCTGTCATCCGGACGTCTACAGGCCCAGATTACCTGTGAGACGAGAAAGCACAGACAACTCCGGAGAAGTTTAGGTTATTGAATGCATTAATAGAACATGAATGTTAATGGATATAGATGGATGGATAGAGAGAGAGAGAGAGGGAGAAGGAGAGAGGAGCTCAGTGCATCATGGGGGTATATATGCTGTGTTACATATTGTTCTGTGTGGATGGCTGCTCACAGCATTCTCAAAACCAAACTCTTCTGTCTATGAGGCTCTTTGTTGGCGGCATTTCCATCAGCCATCTGAACCGGGGCCCTCAGTGGGAGATGTATGCAGGAAAGTGGCCACACATTGCTGTGGAAAATGTGGGCAGGAGGGCGCACAGTCAGTCAAGCTAAAGGCAGTCCATGCATAAAGCAGGTACCATGGTTAACAGCTGATAGAGGTTAGTACCTTCACAGTCTAATCTCTATTCTAACATCAGTGATACATGTCAGTCACGTTAGTGATGCGGTTTATTGACAATATTAAAAGATCTAGGAAGAAAGCTTCATACAGAAGCCTACTCTGAAATTATTTAGATTATTAATATCAGTTAGTTTCATCCTGTTGTGATGTTTACAGGTAATATGTCTGATGTTATTTGTGTCATTACTATCATGGTGTAGCTCTCTTCCTGGCAGGGGAGGAAGAGACAGAGGCCAGAGGTCATCCAGTTCAATGAGCCTGAAACCAGAAGAGCTACAGGTGAGCAGACACTGCAGGCTCACAGACTTACAGCTGAGTATGTTGCTTTGCTTGCATTATTTCATAAATACCCCTATCCTGTGAAATAAGGTCAGATTACATCAGTGTAACAGCATTACCTCTGAACTGACACTGACTCTACATATAATGTGAAAACTGCATCTGATCATAATACATCTGACTTATGAACACTAATGAAATGTTAACAATTTTCTCATTTCAGGAGATAATTCAGGACCTGGACCTTGAGCAGTCTCATCAGCTGCAGCACTGTCTGATGAGAGACCCAAGCATGATGTTCAACCTACTGTCTTCATCACCTGGAGACCTACAGCATCACCTCAGCCTGTCTTCATCACCTGGAGACCTACAGCATCACCTCACCCTGTCCAGGGTCAGCCAGCCTGGTGTTTCTGCCAGAGATGCAGATTCCCTCCAACATGAAGCACTTAGAGACAGAAGAGTAGTGATACCAAGCTGCTGTGTGGAGATCTGTCACCCAGACTGTAATTCCCTAATTTTAAGTTTTTCTTATTCACTTTGTAGGTTTCAACTTTTTTTTTCTCATTGTTTGCTGAAAATTTTAAATAAATATGGAAAAAAGCACATGGGTGTTTGTAATAACATTTTTCAATTTATCATTGCAGAGTAAAATTACTTAATCTATGTATTATTATCAGTATAAAACAGAACAATCACAATATCAGTAGAAATAAGAAAAATGTTCACAAATTGTATAAAGTCTTACATAATACTCAGTTGTTAGTTGAAGCTAGTTACTCTAAGTATGTGACACAAAGAGGAGGCATGACTGAAGGAAAAGACATTTATTGAGGGGAATAGAAATGAGATGTTGAACTGGAGAAAAGGCTGAAGATGAGCTGGGGCAGGGGAAATGCTGTGAGGAGCAGGGTCCAGGTCTGAGGAGCAGGGCTACAGGATGAGAGGCTGGGAGGTTTCTAGAGCTGACATAATGTCTGTGTCTGAAATGCCTTTAACAAGAATACAGACCCATTATAAGTCTTATGCCATTGTTACTGGATAACTGAGAAGACTGATGTGATGCTACAGTAATGTGCAATGTTAAACATTCATATACAGTTGGATTGTAACAACTTTGTGGAGAAAATATGTGCTGATTTTATTTTTGTTTTGGAAATCACCAGACTTTGATTTTTTCAGTTGAATTAAACAGACATATATACTGGATAACATGCTGCTCTAAATCAAGATTTTCCAAATATTGGCTCAATAAAGTAAATGTTTATCTGTGTATCAATCTGTTTATGTAATAAAACACAACGGAGTAAAAACTAGCAGGAGTTAGCTGTTCAGGTTGATTTTACACAACGACAGTGACAAGAGTTGAAGCTAATGTTAACATCGCATGTTGTCCTGCGTATCACTCCAAATAATCTTATTGTGATAGCAAACCTGTGTTTATGTCTTCATGACTGTAAACACTTTGAAAGCAGTGAACCAACACCAGATACACAGCAGCTACGTTGTAGTTTACGTTAGCACGCTGCTAACATTAGCTGCGAAGGTAATGGGCAGCGCATTAAACAGCTGAGGGGTATTGCATGAAACCAAGATAAGGGATTAAGCCGGCAGTGACGTGCGGTGAGGTTCATGTCTGGTGAGGCACTGACTTCATCACAATCAGATTTACAAACATATGAACCCTACAGAGTAGCTTATTCACCATTTGATTGGCAGCAGTTAATAGGTTATGTTTAACCTGTAGTTGTAGCTTACTGCAGGGCCGGCCCAAGGCATAAGCGAACTAAGCAGCTGCTTAGGGCCCCGTGACCACTAGGGGGCCCCCAAGAGCAACTAACTTAAAAAATAAAAAAGCAATTAATTTTTTTTTTTTCCATGTGTGCGTGATGATGATTCATATATTATCAAATGTACGTTCTTGTACACAAAACCAACAACAATATCATGTTAACAGAGTCTGTTAACATGATATCAAGCAGAGTGTAGTTTCCTACTGCCTCACTGCTTGAAATTTGACCTCCGCTAGTAACGTGTGCAGTGCACCCAACCGTGCGGTGCGCACTCAGCATCTAGGAGCTAGGAGCAGGTGAAGGATGTCGCGAAAAAGGACGTACCCCTCAGGGGCAGAAAAGAGAAAAAGGAAGAAAGATTAAGAGGAGAAAAAACGACAAGATAAAGGTAATGTAACATTTGGTGTCAAGGAGATTTTGAAAAGTTCCCTGAAATTAGGAAAGTCCCTAATTATTGTTGACATTTTGTTTCAAATACGTTAGCCTATAATAGCAAATTTGCTAGCTAACATTAGTTCAAAATGTCTTACTACTTCTCTTGTGGGTAGGTTAGATAGCTTAACTTACTATTCAAGCTAACGTTTTTGTGTTTGTGTAATACTTTGAAAAGTTAATTCTCAGTGTATATATATATTATTCTGGGTCGCGTTTCTGACAACAATGTTTGATAGCAAATGTTTAATAACTAACGTTAATTACAAACGCGGTGACGTTTGCTAGCAATATGGTTTTGCATTAATGAATTAATTTAGTTAACTTATAGTTTGAGGTATGTTGTTTGCAATTGTTTGCTGCAGAGCACAGTAATTTATGTGAGTAAATAAACATCAACTCCCTATTCATACGTTATATGAAACTTCCTCAGGAGCACTGTTAAAGTATTTTGGAGGAGGCAGTGACTCAGCCCAGGGGCAATCCACCTCCTCAGGAGCAGCCCAGGCTGATGAATCAGGTAATCGAAAAACTGTCACCATATATATTTCATTTCTAGTCAAATTATCTCATTAAGATGTAATAATATAAAATATAATCATATGACAAGGGACATGTTTTTCATCTCAGGTCCATCTCTATCTTCTGCTACATCCACTGTACCCACTGTCCTCTCTGCAACCTCAGCTGTACCTGGTAAGTTAACAACAAAACAGCCTTTATAATTGCTCAGTGTACTGCAGAATATTCTGAGATTAATAATTTTGTCCAAAAATATTATTTTAATTTCCTTATAGGTCCTTCATCTTTGGTCATCGAGAATGATCTTCTTCAGCATCCAGTTTGCAGCAGGGATCAGCAGCTCCGCCAGTGGACCCAGCTGAGTGTCCCGCTTTCCTGTCAGACTCAGAAAGGACTGAACAGGTATTAAGAGGGCCACTGCCTATAAAGGACACATTCACATTCCCGAAGAGACATTTTTACATAGTTTTCAGACGTAATTATTTAACTTTCTATTTTATTTGATATTTCTTTGTTTATTTTATTCAATGCTGTGTTTTTTACATATAAAAGTCAAATGTTTGAATACCAGGAGTGTGTTTTGTATTTCCCTCCCTGTTTTTACCAAATATTTTGCACATTTTTACATAGTTTTCAGACCTAATTCCACTTAATATTTTATTTATCAACCATTTGTGTTACCTTGTTTTAGGTGCCTGTTGATTTTCATCATTATTTAAGTATTTGTTGTTGTATTTTCATTTTATTTAATACTGTCTGTTTTTGTATATATGGTGTTGCAGTTTATTTAAAATAATAATAATAAAGCAGATTGTGTTTACAGTAAATGATTAGTTTATTTTGTTACTTTTAATTGACCTAGATGACATTCAGTATCCCACTTAGTACTATATCACTTTGAATATTAAGTGTTAATCAACCCCAGGCTGCTCTTGTAGCTGAATTTGCTACCATTTCAGATTAAAAACCATAGATGGGTAAAACATACCGGGCTGCTCTTTGAGGTTTTATGTATTGATTCTCTGTGTGGCCAGTAAGGGGAGTTGCTGATTTAGCCAAATATTAATTGAAAGATGTTTCTGTAAGTTTGCAAATCCTGGTGTCTGCTTCCATTGCATTAATCACTGTTGATTACAATCTAACTACAACAAAAAGTTTTCACATTTAGTTTTACAAGTGTATTCATAATGACGGAGTAGAATAAGTAGAATACGTTTATAGTAGGTGTGTGAATGATCAATAATCATTATTATTGGCAGTAATAGAGGGCCCCAAAATCAAATTTTGCTTAGGGCCCCATGGAGGCTTGGGCTTACTGTCACTTATTCTGCAGCTAATGAGTCGTAATAAGAATCACTGGGATCAGGAACGCCCCCTGCCATGAGGCCGGAGAACTGCGTGCCTCACTCAGTGACTTTTTGCAGTCGTTTTATGCTGCTCAGCACACGAAACACGCTACAAACACTGTACATTATATCATCAGCTAAACTATGGAAATTTAGTTCATATAGTAAAAGTGTTTGAACATGTTAATAGCGATATACAGAGAGACAGCTGTACAGCTGTACTGTCTCACTGCATAGCATGCCAGCGCAGTAAGCCGAGTCATTGCGCAATCCATGGTGAGGCTCGTCTCGCTGCTGCCTCACTGCACGTCTCTTTTCAGTGTTTGATCAGTACATGTGAAAATTCAGCGATTTTGAATTAAAAATAATCAGAAACTGGTAAAGTTAGATAGAAAATAACGTTATAGTGCAAATCACTGGACAAATATAACCATTTATTATTTTTTTCATTTTTAAGTCTTTTTCCTTGATAACAGGTGAGGCACGGCCTCACCTGCCTCCCCTGACCGCACGTCGCTGTAAGCCGGGATATGTTAGTTATCCTGGCTGAATTTAGCCTCAAGTCGGTTGCATTAAAGCAGGTTCAATTTAACCCGGCCCAGTTACTATGGTGATTTATTCTCTGCAGCTAGCCTGCTCCAGACCAGGCTAACAACCAGGCTAAGATTATTCCCAGGGATTCATCTGGCAGTTCTACTGTCAATCGTGTGACAAATTAATGGGTTTTACAGCATTTCCATGGTCTTTCTAAATATGTTGCATCATTTTAATTATCCTGCATTAAACTATTACAGATAGACTATATTGTCGTTTCATTAAAGTCTGTTGACTGTTTAATTGCAACAGTCGTTTTATAGTCATTCATGTGGTATCATTATTACTGTCAGGCCTAGTGTTCTATTGCTATGCTCTGATGAATATGTGTATTATTGCTGTTATTGAGATTATAAAAAGTGACCAATAATGTTGCAAAGGTGGTATCAATTAAGTCTGTGACGAGGGTAATATAGTATAGTTCCCTCTTCATAATGGCGTGCCCTTTTTTGGAGGATGTTCTGGAAGAGGAAGCCCTAATCAGCAGACGAACATTTAGGCGTGAGAGAGTCTTCCGGCACAGGCCAGACCCATTGGCTTTTGGAGATGACCATCTCATAAGACGTGTTTGTCTGGTGCTGAAGTCTCTTGTGCATGTATTCATAACCTTAACTCTGCTGTGTAGTTTCATAAATTATATCTTGCATCATCAGGTGAATTCTCTGGTGTGCCTCTGGGAGACAAAGGCTATGCCTGCGAGTCCTTCCTATTGACTCCCCTTGCAGACCCCCAAACCCCACCACAGCAGGCCTACAACCATGGTCATGCAAAGACAAGGGCTCGAATGAAGATGACCTTTGGCCTTCTAAAATCCCGATTTCAGTGCCTGCATTACCTGAGGGTTTCCCCGGACAGGGCCTGTGATCTGGTTGCAGCATGCGCAGTGCTGCACAACACTGCAGGCCTGAGAAAGGAGAGGGCCTGTACTGGAAATAAATATTGCATTAGATTGTGCAGGTGTCCCAATACTTCTGTACATACAGTACAGATCTGGAATAGTGCTTTTCAAATATGCAGTGAAAAATGTTCATTACAGAAATATAATACTCAGATATTCAAGAACATTTAAGGTTTAACTTCACTTTCAATCAAACTACTATCCTCTGTTACCTCACTTGCCTGACTTGAATGTGTCCGGAATACAGTATTTTTAAAAACTTCAATGCAGTGAGGATTGTGCTTCCTACTTTTATGTGAAGCAAAAGTTGAATATATATTCGTACTGTAGTCACAATCTTTAAAAACACAGTTTTGTGCTTTTTCAGATGAGTCCCGAGGTGTTCAAAATATTGCTTCTGTGTTAAAACTACATGAATTACATACAAGACACGAAAATGAAACTATCTGCCCTGACTGTTGAGTCTGTGTATGATTTCTAGACAAATGTGCATGAAGTGCCCCCCAACTTTTAAATAAACAAGGACAATCTGAGTACAAGCAGGGTAGTGACCGGCCTTGACCAGTGTGTGGATGCTTCAACCTATAATGTTTTATGAGCTCTAAACGTTTTGATGACCTAAAATTGCATCTTTTGCACGACCATCTCATATCACAAGAGGCCTACTCTTTCTCCCTGATGAATTTCTCCTCAACCTCCTCTCCCTAGACCTCAACTCCAACTGTCCACAAAGTCCACTGGCTCCTCCAAAGGACACCCTGAAAATGAAGAGACACAATTTGTGGTATTAAAACAATGGTCTAAATTCAGCCACAATTTTAATATTACGTTATGATGGATGAATAAGGGAAAATTACAAAACAATATTATATCATGCATAACAGTGACATATCTTGCGTCAAACTACATGCAGACTTATATATTATCACACATTTAAAACAGAACGGTAATAACTTACCTGCGAAATGACTGTCGTACGTGCTACACCTTGCTCTGTGATCCTGTAACGTCCGGAGCAGAGCTAGTCCTGTTGTACTATGCGCATGCGTCGTGCATGCGTTTCAAAACGCTACACTTTCAGAGTAAAGTGTTATGTCACTATATATTAATAGACAGTCTCAGAATCACTTGGACGGACGGACTCGGACGCTTTCAGCTCAGTCGGACCATAGACATAAGTCGGACATTTGTTTATTTTCCAGCAGGCCCTACAGGAAGTGACGTCATTCTAAAGGAACATTACACCTGAACTCTCACTGCACATAAAGTTTATGTCGTATTTCTAGGTTTATGTACATACAACTATTAAACATTGAAATAGTATGAGGAAACCGAAGTAAAACTTACTCTTCCCCCATAATTCATGTATTACATTAATAAAATGTTTAATTTTACTTAAGAAACTCTAGTTCTTACTGAATCTTAAAAATACAAGGTAGAAATTATGACAGTTACTCTAATAGAGTTTACTGCACCAAAAAGTCACTTTTTTCAGTGTAGTTTTGTTGCTCTTATTGTCATTATCATTATTATTACTAATCATTAATAGAGTGGGAAAAAACAGCCTAAGGTTTTTTTTTCAGCACTAGACTGATAACTCTGTTGATCCATAACTCTATAACTCTCAGTAGTAACGACTTTATGAGCTTCTTTAATGATGAAATTCCAACAGAGCAGGCACCGATTTATCCAGAGATGATACATATTTAGATTTTTTCTTCAATTGACCTTACGGAGTCAACTTCGATGATTTCTTCATCCAAATCATGAACCTGATCCCAACCAGGCTGCTTAAGGAAGTCAGTTAGCACTTCTTTATTCAATATGAACAATCTGTCTTTAGTAACAGGGTAAGTACCGCAGTTTCTTAAAGAGCTGTAATTAAATCACTTCCTAGAAAGCCAACTCTTGATCCAGGTGTTTTAGCCAATTATAGACATATATCTAACCTTTCCTTTCTCTCCAAGATCCTTAAAAAAATCAGTTGAAAATCAGTTTTGTGACTTTCTACATAACAATAGTTTATTTGAGCATTTTCAGTCTGGATTAAGAGCTCATTTTAGCACAGATACAGCACTGTTGAACGTTACAAATGACGATCTAATTGCTATAGACAAAGACTTCTCTCTGTACTTGCTCCGTTAGATCATAGTGCTGCTTTTGACAACCTCAAGTCCTGTTACAGAGACTGGAACATTTAATTGGCATTAAAGGAACTGCATTAAGCGGGTTTAAGTTCTATTCATTAGACTGATTACAGTCTGTACATGTTAATGATAAATCCTCCATACAAACAAAAGTTAGACACAGAGGTCCTCAAGATATGCTTCCTTTTGGTAATATTATTAGGAAACACTCCATAATAGTACAGTGACAAATGGCCAAAAAGGACTTTAGTTTTCGAGATACCCCAACTGTAGGTCGAACTAAACCCAACCAAGTTTTTCCTCATCTCTAAGCTCTCCCATTTATGAAATGGATTCTTGGAAATGAAAGAAAGTGGAATGTTGAGAAATACTATCAAGTCTCCAGTCCAAACCTTTACTATGCTACAAATATACTGTCGTATGAACACACGTGGCACACAGGTATTGACAAATGTGTAAATATACCATGCATAGTCATTTATCACAAAATGTATGATCTGTCTGTCCCAATTGAAAGAATATCCTCCTGCATTGCATTGCAATATACTGTACTGACAAAATCAACAGAGACGGGTGAGTAGGACACACATAGCAAACCACAAGAGAGGATTGCATGGCCTTGATGAGCCTTTTAAAAAAACCTATAACTTAGGCTAACTCCACACATTATAAATCAAATTACTGTCTCAAATCAAACAAAAAGTCTGTCATCTAACAAAAAAAAACAAAAAACAAAAAACGCTCTGAGGTGGAATGAATCATCTCCTTGAGCTGAATTGTCCAGGCCTTCCAGGCCTGGTGTTTTTAGCATCAACCAGAACATAGGATGCTTTGGGTAGTCATTCAAGGGGTAGAATGACTACCCAGAAAAATAACTAAAGTTAGGATATTGAAAAAGCACCAACGTAACAGTATAAACGTTTATCAACTGCGTCTGCACTAATTTGGGTTAACAACTATTTTACTATTATTTTACTCTGGATTCATGTTGTTGTAGTTCAATGAAAGAATCAATTGTTCATTACAAGTTCTACTCGCAAAAATAAATCTGTCATGTGTTAGCTAGACAAAACAAAATGTTAATTTACGTTTGTTTATGATACAGTTCTTATGAAGTCTTATTAAAATATTTTTCTATCTATCAACAGGAAGCAAATCAGAACATTATTCTCATCATTCAGGCAAGTAGAAAATAATGTATGCATGATATGATATTGTTTAGTTATTTTCCCTTATTCATCCATTATAACGTAATATTAAAATTGTGGCTGAATTTAGACCATTGTTTTAATACCACAAATTGTGTCTCTTCATTTTCAGGGTGTCCTTTGGAGGAGCCAGTGGACTTTGTGGACAGTTGGAGTTGAGGTCTAGGGAGAGGAGGTCGAGGAGAAATTCAACAGGGAGAAAGAGTAGGCCTCTTGTGATATGAGATGGTCGTGCAAAAGATGCAACTTTAGGTCATCAAAACGTTTAGAGCTCATAAAACATTATAGGTTGAAGCATCCACACACTGGTCAAGGCCGGTCACTACCCTGCTTGTACTCAGATTGTCCTTGTTTATTTAAAAGTTGGGGGGCACTTCATGCACATTTGTCTAGAAATCATACACAGACTCAACAGTCAGGGCAGATAGTTTCATTTTCGTGTCTTGTATGTAATTCATGTAGTTTTAACACAGAAGCAATATTTTGAACACCTCGGGACTCATCTGAAAAAGCACAAAACTGTGTTTTTAAAGATAGTGACTACAGTACGAATATATATTCAACTTTTGCTTCACATAAAAGTAGGAAGCACAATCCTCACTGCATTGAAGATTTTAAAAATACTGTATTCCAGACACATTCAAGTCAGGCAAGTGAGGTAACAGAGGATAGTAGTTTGATTGAAAGTGAAGTTAAACGTTAAATGTTCTTGAATATCTGAATATTATATTTCTGTAATGAACATTTTTCACTGCATATTTGAAAAGCACTATTCCAGATCTGTACTGCATGTACAAAAGTATTGGGACACCTGCACAATCTAATGCAATATCTATTTCCAGTACAACAGCTCTGCCAGCTTCTACTTTTGTTAAGCTTCTACATGCTCAGTTTTTATTTACATTGTCAGTAAGGTGATCATTCCACTTTATGTTTATTACTGAAGTTGTGGTGGATGGTGCTGCTCTGCCATTATAGTGCATTATATTGACAGTGTTCCTAATATTTTGCCCCAATAGTGTATATTGAATGCAGTGTATACTGTGTAATACTGTCTGTTTGTTCTTTTTATGTCAGTCATGCCAATGTTACATTTATGGCTGCCCCATTAAAAGATTGGATAATTCAATCCACAATAGTAGTGGATTTACTTTAATTAATTGCATTGTAATATAGTTGTGTGATATGTGATACATACATATTAAATGCATTAAATGTATTGCTTACATTTATTTGGTAACATTTATCAAAAGAAAACTGGCAATGATTACCTCATTTTAGTGAGTAATGTCATTACATTACTCACTAAAATGAGGTAATCATTGCCAGTTTTCTGACATTGACATTTAAGCAAATTAAAATGTCAAGCACAAGAAAATCATTAAAATCTACTAAATTACTTCATAACAGCAAATACTACAGGTATATAAAATTTACTTAAAATTTAGAGTAAAATGACATTGAAAAACAAGTAGACTTTACTTAATTTGTTTAAATAAATATAACTTCAAACTTGGATGTAATTAAGTAAATGTTACTGTTATGTTTTATGGTAAGTAAAATTTACTTGGTACTGGCAAGTGAGTGTTACTTGATATTGTAGCATTAAACTTTACTTAAATCATTTGCGTGCAAATACTTACGATATATTTTTTGAGTAAATCTTATGAGTTGTTTTTTTCAGTGTAAAGTCGACCGAAAGGTGAGCTTAAAAAATGGTGCAGTTATATTATCATAACAATTACATGCTGAGTCGGTTTGTGTGCGTGGCTGTCCGGTTGCAGGTACAAAATATGCACGAAAATCATTAAACACTGTCAACATTCAGCATTGTTTCCTTTTTAAAAGTCATGTAAGGCATGCTGTATGTTGAACTTGGCTGTGTCTTCAGGCAGTATCCAGTACCCACAAAGCTTTGATCAGAAAGGGCTGAAAAGCTCTGCTATTACTCACACAGCCAGTCTGTGCTCAAATATCTGATTAGAGCCTGATTCAAGGTTGGGGCAGGTGAAGCTCAGAGAATAATTGGCCCTCAGACTGCAATGATATTAATGATACAATTAGAGCAGGCCTTTGGTTTCCTCTGTGGCAGAAACAGGTAGTGATAGGGGATACCGGGGGACTTCACTACTGTCAGTTCGATCCTTCTGATGCCGTGCTGATCCCACAAAAGCGGGAGGCTGGCACACACTCGCTCAGGCTCATTTCCCATGGTGCACCCTGCCTTTGAGCACTGACCTTGGTTGGAGGCTCCCTTGTGG